>NC_061830.1:28235645-28240645 GCF_019202785.1 Penaeus chinensis | reverse complement strand
TGTGTGTGAGTCTCTGTATGTGTATGTGTGTGTGTGTGTGTCTCTGTATGTGTGTGTGTGTGTCTCTCTGTATGTGTGTGTGTGTGTGTGTCTGTGTGTGTGTGTGTGTCTCTGTATGTGTGTGTGTCTGTATGTTTGTGTGTGAGTGTGCTTCAAAAATCAAACCCATATTCAGACACACACAAAAGCAATCAGGTACTGTAGTATAGTTTTCTAAAACTTTTGTATCTTAACTCAATGCTGCCGGGAAAAGGCTGTGTTCATTTTAGATTTTTTGTGTGAAATGTCTCTGCATATAGATGGCTCTGCTAGTGCTTAGTCATAAAGGAGTCAATTAGTAGACCTCGTGACCTTACCTGATTTCACTTTTCCTTTAAATGGTGGGAAAAAACTATTTTTGTTTTTACTAATGCTGTTCATTAGTATTAGTTTTTTCCCACCAATTCAAGGAAAAGTTAAATTAGGTAAGGTTACAAGGTTTAGTAATTGACTCCTTTGTGGCTAAGCACTAGTATAGCCAGTTATGTGCCGAGACATTTCACAAAAGTATAAAAAATGAGCACAGCATTTTCCCTATTTTTAGTATACTTTCCCTGGCAGCATTTGGTTAACCCAATGCATGGCTTATATGTACATGCCATGCCCACTGTGAGTTTACTTGTTTAATTGTTTTTCCACATAGATGGTTACACTTGTATTAAGTCAACAATGAGCTATATTACTAATGTTATAAATTGTAGTATTTATAATGTTTATGATAAAGATAATGTCATCAATATTCATAGCATTAGTAAAAAAATACGTTTTTCCTGCCAGTTCAAGGAAAGGTGAAATCAGTTAAGGTCACAAGGTCTACTAAATGACTCCTTTGTGGCTAAGCACAAGCAGAGCCATCTATGTGCAGAGACATTTCACAAAAATATAAAAAATGAGCACAGCATTTTCCCTGGTTGTATGTGGTTAATAAAGTAAACTCACAGTGGGAATGGCATGTACAAACATGCCATGCCCTTTGGCTTTGGGTTAAAAGAAAAAAATGTATTCTAAAAGCGATTTTAGAAAATAATTGTATAAAATAAATGGTAAAAATTACAATATATAACTATTTTTCAAATACTTGTAGTTCTGTCTTAAAATTGAACTAAATTCATCTTTTGGCAAAAACAAAAAATGTTCAGTAAAAAATCTGATTTAATTCTCACATTTTTCTGTATCTTCTAAAGCTAATCTTAAATTGTCAAAAATACATGTATTTCTGACAAAAATATAATCAAAAACAGTTAAATATACCTCTTGTATTGTGAAGATATTAATTTTCATTCAAACCTTTTCTATATTTGTCAACATGAATACGGTTCATGCTAAAAATGTATAAATAAGAAGGAATACTATCTATCTTTACTATGATGATAATAATAATAATAATAATAATAGAATAAATGATAACACTGACAGTATGAATACAAATGTTAATGTGGTGTTAATGGGTGACGACTGACTGAAAACTAATAGTTGCACAAAAGAAATTAATAATAATAATCATGAGAATGATAAAAATCATATTCAGTATCATAACAATAACAGTAGTAATGAGGATGTTTATACTAACAAAACATACTTCTTCTCAAAAACTTGATTTTCATTTAAAAAGTATTATATTTCAATATGTATAAGTGTATATATTTCTTAAAAAAAAAAAAAAAAAAAAAAAAAAAAACAATGATGATATAAGAATCCAATCAAATTAAATTTAGGGGAAAGTAAAAATTTCAACATTAGAAAACTCCTACCTTAAAAAGAACTTTGGAGAAATCCAGAAACACCTTTAAAATATCTTACCACCTAAAATGTGTTCTATCAATCAGACATCTCACTTGATTTGTCTTTTGTGACAAATGTAAGAAACCAGTGTCTGACCTTAAGGGTTTCAGTATGCTGAAAGCACCTTAACATCTTTAGCATAATTTGTTTCTTCTTATTACTGCATTCCTGTCTAAAAAATGATGATGATGATGATAATAATAATAATAATAATAATAATAATAATAATAATAATAATAATGATAATAATAATAACAGCAATAGTAATAGTAATAATAATAAACAATAATAAAAACAATAATAATTAACACATGGTGAAGGCCCTGGTATTGCAGAGAATGTAGGCTTACTTCAATTTTCTTTTAAGTAAAATCAAATAAATTTTATTTTCATGGTTCACATTTCTTTGGTTCTTGATAATTTATATGAATAAAGATATATCAGAGCAATTCACTTCTTTCTCTGTCCTTCTCTTTTATCTTCTAAATATGCTCCTGGATGACAATATGTAACATTCTTTCCTATTTCAACATGAATATCCTTAACAGTTTATCCTAATTAAGGAAAAGCCTTCCACAAACAAGTTTACTTTTTTTTCACCTTCACAGTATGTTGTAAGATGTGTAACATGTTAATTCCTTCATGAATTTTACACATCATTTTTTTATAATGTACTGTGTCACTGTGCATAATGCCTGTTATTCTTTTTCTTCATGAGCCATATCTTCCTACAAATCTGCTGACTGTAATTACTTGCATTCAAACATTTACCAGAATAATAATCTCAATTCTCTTTATACATAATCAATTCCCTCCACAGTTGGTATTTCACATATTTGTGAACACTATTGTTCTGGAACATGATATAAACATATTTAAATATAAATACACCTTACAATGCACCACTCACCCTGTTTATAAAACGAAGCTATAAGGGATGGGGTTTATTTCAAGAAGCTATAATTACAAAAATATAAGTTATTTATAATAGAGACATTTATTTTTGTTGTCACATCTTTATATAGAGTTTCATATATATTCTTAAAAACAAGTAAATATAGAAAATATAAAATGTCTATTAAATTACAGTCTTTGGTAGCATACATGAATGGGGCTGGACTAGAGCAAAAAAATGGACCTACAATGGAGGAGCAACACCCTCCCAGTATATGCAGATCTTCATTCTTTGCTCTCAGCCAGGCAAGGAAACCCCAAACTCTGCTCTCTAACTCAAACCTACCCCTATACTCACCCTTCTTATTGTACAATGCAGGGTTTGGTTTATTAGCCTGGTAATGGTCACTATCATCTGAATCTGAGTCTCGATCTGCACGGGATCGCTTCCCACTGCTGGATGGTGAAGTGGCTTCCTCTGGACTATCCTCACGGGGTTTATAGGCTCTTCTCTTACTTTTACGGCTGCTCTTGAAAGAGGCAGTATTCTCTGCCTCTTCTGTAGGCGGTACAGGTTCTGGGGGTTTCTTTATGTGGCTTGAGCTCGACTTTGAAGATGAAACAGATATTTCTTTCTCCTTCTTCTCCTTCTCTTTCTCCTTTTCTTTTTCTTCTTTTTCTTTCTCTTTTTCCCGATGAGCTGACCTCGATGATCGCGAGTCAATCTTTGTAGGCTTGATATCTTTTTCTTTTTTGATTTTGGTTGGTGAATCTTTCTTAGTCTTTCGTTGATCTTTCAATTTATCTTTCTCACGTTCCTTGGCTACTATTCTTGGATCTCTTGAAGAAGTAACTTGTGTATCACTTTGTTTGTTTGGTTTTATATTGTTACTTGAAATTTCTGAACCAAGTCTCGGATCCCTGACATTTTCACTTGAAATTCTTGGATCACGAGAACCTTCAGATATTCTAGGATCCCTTGAATTTTCATGTGGTATCCTTGGATCTTTGTTGCTTTCATTTGCCCGTCTAGGGTCACGTGGAGCAACTGGTCCAGTTGCCGCAACCACTGGCAGAACCTGATGAACACGCCTTGGGTCAACATGGATGGTTGTGCCCACCTGTTGGGTACAACAACAACAAAAAGTCAAAAAAAAATAGAGCACCTAATAATTCCATTTTTATATCTAACAAGCTTTCCTATAAGACTGTTATACTACTTCAGAAAAGTGCCATCAGAAATTCACCTATTTTCAGTCCATTAGCATCTTTCTGATGATGAATCAGTATATCAACTAAAATATATAAATCAGAACTAATAAAAAAAAAAAAAAAAGATAAGTTTCATATAATTTTAAACAAAACAAAAAGAAGCCAATAAGCACTAGGAAAACATACTCTTCAACTTATTTATGTTAGAAATCTATAAATTCACGTAATGTATTTTGTGAAGCATAGTGCCCGTGACTGGTGTACAGTCTGTGAACATATTATGACCACAGAAACATATCAAGCTACCTTGACTATGAAAAATAAATGTCAGACAAAAAACAGTTAAATAACTAGTAACTTATTGTAATATGAAATAAACGAATACACATAAAGCAATGTATTAAAATGCATTAAAGTTACCTAACAATTTTGATACAGGGAGGTTTCCCAATTATATGTAAAATCTAATAGGAAACAAACTGTAAAGCAAATATATTTTTAAAAAAAGCACTGAAAGTTGAAAACATTACTGTCTTTAATGTTAAAGGAAAAGAAGAAAAGAAAAGAAAAGAAATAATCAGAATAATCAAAAGCAGAAGTAGAGGCAAAAGCACGCACACACCCGCATATACACACATCCACATAAGCATCCACTTATAATCACACACACATATTTGTAAAAATGGTAATTTGGAAATACAACTAGTATTATGTAACTGCCTGCTTGTTTATATATCATATATTAATTTACTACAATAACTTTAAACCAGTAACAGATGCAGAAAAGGCTATTTCATAAAATTAATATAATATAAACTAAGTTTTTTTTTGTTTTTGTTTTTGAAAAACAAAAAAGTTTACTCCCTTCATAAACTAAGTTTTTTTTTGTTTTTGTTTTTGAAAAACAAAAAAGTTTACTCCCTTCTTTATAATATCTTTCAAAATATCTGTATATATTTCCCCCCCAGACATTTAACTTTCAGTAAAAAGAGGAGGAATAGGGAGGGAGGGAAGTACACCTAAAAATAATTACTTATTAGACTTAATTCCTCTGTTTAAACAAATCAAGATTA
>NC_061830.1:28225645-28230645 GCF_019202785.1 Penaeus chinensis | reverse complement strand
AATAATAATAATAATAATTTTCACAAGTATTTTAAGATTGATGACTTTTAACTATTTTTTTGGCTGCCATAATTAAAAGAATGGATAAAAAGATGAGGTCAGGTAAAACTAGAAATAAAAATTTTGGTGACTAAGTGCTTCTCGAGTCATATATGTGTAAACAACAGTGCACAGGCACCCTGGCATCAATGGGTTAAATTCTATTTTACCCTAATCAAAACTGGGAAGCCATAGCAGGAAAGAGAAAGAGAAAGAGAAAGAGAGAGAGAAAGAAAGAAAGAAAGAAAGAAAGAAAGAAAGAAAGAAAGAAAGAAAGAAAGAAAGAAAGAAAGAAAGAAAGAAAGAAAGAAAGAAAGAAAGAAAGAAAGAAAGAAAGAAAGAAAGAAAGAAAGAAAGAAAGAAAGAAAGAAAGAAAGAAAGAAAGAAAGAAAGAAAGAAAGAAAGAGAAAAGAGAGAAAAAAAAAAAAAAAAAAAATAAAAAGCCCATCCTCTCACACTTTCTATTAACACAAATGCATATAAACCAATAGCTAGGAAGACCAAGTTGCTACTCAACATAACAAAAGGACAAGGACCTGCACTTCTTCCTTATTCTGGGCCTTTTTCTTTATCTTGTAACTGCGAAGGAATTCAGAGCGTCGTTCACTGGATATACTTAGGTCCTCTGCTGGCTTGACCTACAGTGGTGAGAGGAGGGGCATCAGGGGTGGAGGGGGCAGGGAGGAGGGGGGCAAAAGATTGAAGTTAGTGCCTCCACCAACATGGTACCTTTTAGTGCATTTCCAATATACACTCACAAACACATCCAAAGGATAGACTTTTCTATTATTCCGAGTTTAGCCTTTGAATGTATGAATCTAACTAAATCTGCATCAAAAAAGTACAGAATGCCAAACAAAGTTATCAATACATTTAAAATCAAAATATATTCCTGTCTCAATTCATAATGACTGGACTCTCTAAAGTAAGATTATGTGAGAGAATCCTCACGATCTACAAATAAAACAAGTATGCTATTGTCCGTTTTTTCAAGAAGACATATCTGTCCTTGGGAATTGGAATTCTGAAATCAATTATAAAAAAAGAAAGAAAAAACTGCTAAAGATTCCCAACCTAATGAGAAAAAGTAAATCAAAGCTTTCCTACAATAACAGCAAACAAAAGAGAGATCAATTCACCATCCAACACCTGAACACTGTGCAAGCTGACCACAAACACTTAAATGTAAATCTTTACCAAAAAAACAACAACAAAAAACCCAACATTATAATTCAAAAACTTACAGGAGGCTTCTCTGGTTCCACTTTGGCTGGTTTTATTTCCTGTTTTTGATGGCGACTCTGATAAAGAGATAAAATTTATGATTAAAAATACTTGTAACAAAAGTAGACCAACCCACAAAAATTTTAAAAGGTGAAGAGAAGTTTCCTCATAACTTAACAATAAGTTTTTATTTTTTCTTTCTCACTTATTATCATTCCTTTCTTTTTGACAACATATTTGTGTGCACTTAACTGTGTTTCTGTTATGCTTCTTTTTGTATTACATAGCAGATGCATGCACCATATTTTCACCACTGAGTATCCATAGCTATATAAAAATGTCTGGCTCTTTTGATGCATCTATTTTCTTGTACATCTCTATTCTCATCTGGCCATGTCCATCATTGTACCTATCAATTTAAAAATTCTTGTCCTTGTGCTTATTTTTGAATGATAAAAAATCCATGAGTACACTAATCCAATCAGCACAGATTGCAAGAATACACGTCATGCCTTCTGTAATTAAAAGTTTATTGTATTTACACATAGATGGCTCTACAAGTGCTTAGTAACCACAAAAGTTATTAGTCCTACCTATCTCACCTGTTTACCCCTTTTCTTGATTTTTAGAAAATGTCTTTTGTATTATTTCATTGTCATTAATATTAACAAGGTTTTAATAACAAATTAATAATCATAATATCAATAAGAATAATATCAGTACCAATAGCATTACAATGAAAATCACATTTTCCCACCAATTCAAGGGATGGGGAAATCAGGATTGGTCACTAGGGCCTACCGATTGACTTGCTGGCTGAACACTGTGGAGACATCTTTTTGTAACAAAATTCAAAAGACCTTACAAGTGACATTGCATAAATCTGTGGTGCTTGGGTTACTACTCATTCTTTCATGGGTTTGATTTAACCACTTGGTGACAGGTGAAGAAAGCTTAAAAAAAAAAAAAAAAAAAAAAAAAAAAAAACTATGCTCCGGCGATCAATGGCAACGCGCCGTCTTTGAGCGCGAGAGTTCGGTGCATCAAGCCGGATCACCGCCTCGTAGCACTTTGGCATACAGCCGCACGCCACATTTCGAGCGGTTTGTTATGACGCCTAGAGACGTGACCCGTCATGAAGGGGTTAAGAGTCCAAAAGCATTTCAAAAAAGTGTATGCCTGAAGGAAATGTGGCCTAAATCAGGTTTGATGCCAAGCAGTTTTCATGTATATGTCTTTATTTAAATAAATGCATGCATGAGAAGGAAGGTGAGGAAAAGGGAGAATGGGAGAGGCAGCAATGATGGCATACACATATGCAAGTGTGTGAAACATGTTTCAGTAAAGATGCTAGTGTAAGGGAAAGTCCAACGACAATTTGCATAAGCTTTCTATGTGCAGCCTTAGACTTTATGAAGTCTCTTACTCACTTACTCCTCTCTTTATGAAGTCACATTTACATATATACATATTTTGAGGCTTTCCTTTGATAATTATTCAGGCGCCTTCAGCATATTTTCTACGCTAAATCAGAAATCTGGCATGGAATCGTTTCACTGCAAGTTACTAGCATCAACACTGGGCTAAATGTTTTCCTCTTTGCCAGTAATATTTAAAGAAATACAGTCACCACATATGAAGTCAGAACCCTCTTTACCTGCCATGGAAAAAGTAAAAAAGTAAAAAAGTAAAAAATATATATATATATATATAATAATAATAATAATAATAATAATTAAACATGATGTGCACTATGTATTTTTATGTAAAATTTGGTCATGTCTCTCTTTCCCTATAATGATCTGCTACACGTGTGGGAGGGATATAGGTTTTCCCTTCTTCATTTTATATTTCTTGAACTACCAAGCCTTTTTGATAGGGTTAACATTAGGACTATTCCCAAGCCATTCCAACATATTGATGTTTTTCTTGCAGAAGAGTGTTTTCACTCTCTTAGAAGTGTGGCAATGCGACTGAGCCATGCATGAATGTAGTGGTCTTATGAATAACAAAGTTGTCAAACAGATTATTGTGAAACACATTCTTGTATCTTTTGGAATTCATTGTTATACCTTCTGGCAAGAAATATAGTCCACCTTGACTAATCTTCCCATTAAAGCAGCCCCAGACATGAAGATGAGTTATGCTTGATTGTCAGTACTGTAAATCACTGGTTGTAGCAGTACAGTAGATGATTTTGGATCTACTATTTGGACTGGTCTATATCTCATTACGGAATGATTGTGTAGGTGTGAGTGCCCACAGGTATGGTTGGGTGCTGAAGGTTAAGTGGAAATCAATGGGGGAGCTGGCAGGCTCCACAGGCAGCTAAGGACTGGGAAGTCCTTGTGTTACTGCTGCTGCTGTCATGTTCTGCTGGAGGATTGGGGAATGCTGATCTTGATTCTGGATTCTGCAGCTCAAGTACACATGCGCTATGGAAGCACAGAGGAAACAAGGGGAGCCTGCTGTCCAATGAGCGCAGACATGGCAGTGGACCTGGTGTAACCCAAACTGGGAAACTATGCTGAACTTCGGGTTGTGGGATTGTGCTGCTCCAGCAGCTACAGCTACACAAGCAGAAAACCTTTACTTGACAAAAGGAAACTACCTGGAAAGTACTTTCATCAGACCACATGACTTCCATCCCCTGGTCTACATATTAGTCCTTATATTTCATGGCATATTTCAATCTATTTTTCTTCATCTTGTCTGTGGGGAGTGGTGCATTTAAGATTCTTGAGGTCCTTTAGCAGGCAATGTTGTGGTTTCCTGTCGGTGACATTCTGGAGCTCCTAACTTATCTGTGCTTTTTGAAGTCTCTCTTGGCTCCAGGGCATATTTTATGTGCTGGAACTTCACTTGGCACACCTGTGAGTAGCTCGGAAGTCATACAGAATATATGGGTAAAGTTTTGCAGCTTGTCAACAATTAGGTATGGAAAAAAGGCACAGTGCAAAGAGGAAACTCGTACAAGCACTCTCCCACTTCCACTTTCTGGGAAGCGAGTCGCCAGGTGTTACCAAACCACAAATCACCTGACTTCAGCAGAATTTCCATGACATTGTTTGACTCCTATTGTATGGCCTTTTGAACTCAGGGGGTCCAACTTCATTTACAGTGACTAAATTTACATGTAGGACATTCAAACAGAAACGTACAGAGAAGTCCCTCCATTTCCCATCCTTTACTATTGACCAAGATTTTCTGTTCAATAACCCATCAGAAGTGCAGAAAACTATGATAACAATGGGGTCAAGTGAGAAGCTAGGTGAGTTAGGGGGGGGGGGGGTGTAAAGAAACTACTTGACAGATAAGGATTATCTTTAGAGAATTATTGAGACATCATCATCAAGAGTTATTACACTACAATTATTACCGTTAGAGTAAGAACAATAACTAATCATTACTTATCTATCACTTCCTATCACACCATGTATATTGTTAGGAATGTTGATAAATACTATTAGTAATGTCAAAATTAAGCTCTTTAGATTTCATTTTCCTTTTTCAAACTTTTAATCAGAATGTCAGTTCTGAGTAAATTTCAACCATTATTTGATGTTGTAGAATAAGTCTGCATATCTCAAATCAACATAACACAGCTCATTGCTTTGCTATATACTGCATACTATTATTCTATGAATTCACATATTGCTTCTTTCCAGTTGCACTCAAAGGTACATCAAAACATGCTGGATTAAAATCAAGCTGAAAACTAAAGAATCAAACAATTA
>NC_061830.1:28213145-28220645 GCF_019202785.1 Penaeus chinensis | reverse complement strand
TATATACATATATATACATATATATTTGCATATATATACATATATATATACATATATATTTGCATATATATACATATATATATACATATATATTTGCATATATATACATATATATACATATATATTTGCATATATATACATATATATACATATATATTTGCATATATATACATATATATATACATATATATATGCATATATATACATATATATATGCATATATATACATATATATACATATATATATATGCATATATATACATATATATGCATATATATACATATATATGCATATATATACATATATATATATACATATACATATATGCATTTATATACATATATATATGCATAGTATATACATATATATGCATGTATATACATATATATATCATATATATACATATATATAAGCATATATATACATATATATACATATATATGCATATATATACATATATATAGCATATATATATACATATATATATACATATATATATGCATATATATATGCATATATATACATATATATGCATTTATATACATATATTCTATATATATACATATATATATGCATATATATTACATATATATATGCATATATATTACATATATATAGCATATATATTTACTATATATAAGCATATATATTACATATATATAAGCATATATATTTACATATATATAAGCATATATATTTACATATATATAAGCATATATATTTACATATATATAAGCATATATATTTACATATATATAAGCATATATATTTACATATATATATGCATATATATATATATATATATATATATATATATATATATATATATACATGCGTATGTATATATAAAAATATATATGCATATGTATATATATAAATATATATGCATATGTATATATATAAATATATATGCATATGTATATATATAAATATATATGCATATGTATATATATAAATATATATGCATATGTATATATAAATATATATGCATATGTATATATAAATATATATGCATATGTATATATAAATATATATGCATATGTATATATATAAATATATATGCATATGTATATATATAAATATATATCCATATGCATATATATAAATATATATGCATATGCATTTATATAAATATATATGCCTATGTATATATATAAATATATATGCATATGTATATATATAAATAGATATGCCTATATATATATATATATATATATAAATATATATGCCTATGTATATATTTAAATATATATGTGTATGTATATATTTAACTATATATGCGTATGTATATATTTAAATATATAAGTGTATGTATATATATAAATATATATGCATGTGTATACATATAAATATATATATTCATATGTATATATATAAATATATATATGCATATATATATATATAAATATATATATGATATATATATATAAATATATATATGATATATATATAAATATATATATGCATATATATATAAATATATATATATGCATATGTATATATATAAATATATATGCATATGTATATATATAAATATATATGCATATGTATATATATAAATATATATGCATATGTATTTAAATATATATGCATATGTATATATATATACAATATGTATATGTATGTATGTATATATATATGTATGTATATATATAATATGTATATGTATGTATATATATAATATGTATATGTATGTATATATATAATATGTATATGTATGTATATATATAATATGTATATGTATTTATATATATAATATGTATATGTATGTATATATATAAAATGTATATATATGATATGTATATATACAATATATATATCAGTTTTACATTGTGGGTTTTTCTACTATATACATATTTAAATTATATATACATTAATACAATGTATATATATAAATGTAATATATTGTATGTATGTATGTATGTATGTATGTATGTATGTATGTATGTATGTATGTATGTATGTATGTATGTATGTATGTGTGTGTGTGTGTGTGTGTGTGTGTGTGTGTATGTATATATGTATATATATATATATATATGTGTGTGTGTGTGTGTGTGTGTAAATACATTGTGTATATATATACATATATACATATATACATATGTATAATGTATATATATACTTGCATATATACACACATTATAAACAATGTATATATATATTGATATACATTATTTCTATAGTTTATATACTCCATTCTTCAAAACATTTTTACAATATAAAAGTAAATAATAAAGCATTTTTATGAAACTTGATTTTTTTTTTTTTTTTTTTTTTATGGGTAGCTTAAATGCCCACCTATAAAATAATACAGTTAGGCTTATGAACCATTGGGAGTTTCTTCAAGGCTACATGTAAAATAAAAATATCTGCCTTTTACTTTTACATAATGTATATATGTACATGTAAATGGAGTTCTCATTTTCAAATACTCTGCCAAAATTTGGCACAAGTAATTGTTTAACTGTAGCTATAATGTGAATAAAATAAGCAGTCAAAACAGCTAGTCTATCAGCAAAGTATACTAGGTTGAAATAAAATATTGAGAACTAATTCTATGCAGTCACAATGTTAAAGGATATCTGCAGTGAAAAAAGGATTTACTAAGAATGTAAGACAACAGCTTCCAACCAGCTAATGACTGCATTTTCAGATCAGGGAAAAGATGCAAAAGACGTTACTAAATTCTTATCTTATTTTGTAAACATGCTCTTTCTTCTTTTCTTAGATTTAGAGATGTGACGAGAGCTGACCATTAAATTACTGTCTCACACCCGCAATACGTTTCTGAATATTTAGAGTTCCTCTTTCCTAAGTAGAAGTAATTTATTACAATACATGTTCTTACTGCATAATAATCAATACCAAAATTACTGTTAAGTGCTCTTACAAATACCAACATCCATTTTCCCAACACCTCAATATGGGTTACTGCCTTGGATATGCTACTAGATAAATGCAGGTGCTCAAGTTACCTGGTATACAACAGCTACTCAAGGTCAACAAATTTGTCCCCAACAATTTGGATATCTTATATGATAATCTACATCAGTAGACTCAACAAGACCATTTTCCAGAATATATTGATGACAAAATATCAACATGGAACAAACTTACCTTAATAATATTAGGATTAATATGAATATTTGGTTTGCTGACAGCCTGGGATGCTGCAGAAGATCCTGTGGCCAATGGCCAGGCTGGATCTATTGTCTGAATTTTTACATCCAGACCATACAAGCGAGACTTAGGGAATACTTCATTCCATGTATGTCTTAGCTCATATAATTTTTTACGTGTCCTTTCATCCACCTGGAAAAGAATAAAACACATACATGTATAAAACATAAAAAATATATATGGGAGGGCGACTGGAAAAACATATTTGGGGTATACTTCATTAATAAGGGGACTGTCCCTGGACAACAAAGCTGGAGTTTGTTAATATAACAGGATTTGTACACAATGATGAAATGACTAAACAACTTTTAGAGCCCATCTCTGGTTATTTCTTGAGACTCGCAAGGGCAGGTTAATTATGTATACAGATATTTAACATCAGGCAGACCTACATGGACTTTTGTTTATTGCAAACAAGTACACAGTATTTGATAATGAGATTGAGCACAGAAGCGAGTTTGTGAATGTCAAAATAACACTAATACAATATCAGAAATATTGAAAATCAACAATTTGACAAAATATTTGTGAAAGTTTTCTTTAAAAAATTTCAAAAGTAAGTTTTATGTATATTCCATTTTTGTTCTAGGTTTTGTAGCAGGAGAATGGTTATTAGAAAAAATCTATAGGCAGAAAGCTATACAATATATATAAATGCATATATACAATATATATAAATGCATATATACAATATATATAAATGCATATATACAATATATATAAATGCATATATACAATATATATAAATGCATATATACAATATATATAAATGAATATATACAATATATACATTAATACATTTATACAACATATACACATTAATACATGTATACAACATATACACATTAATACATGTATACAACATATACACATTAATACATGTATACAACATATACACATTAATACATATATACAACATATACACATTAATACATATATACAACATATACACATTAATACATGTATACAACATATACACATGAATACATGTATACAACATACACACATGAATACATGTATACAACATACACACATGAATACATGTATACAACATACACACATAAATACATGTATACAACATACACACATAAATACATGTATACAACATAGACACATGAATACATGTATACAACATACACACATGAATACATGTATACAACATACACACATGAATACATGTATACAACATACACACATGAATACATGTATACAACATACACACATGAATACATGTATACAACATACACACATTAATACATGTATACAACATATACACATTAATACATGTATACAACATATACACATTAATACATGTATACAACATATACACATTAATACATGTATACAACATATACACATTAATACATGTATACAACATATACACATTAATACATGTATACAACATATACACATTAATACATGTATACAACATATACACATTAATACATGTATACAACATATACACATTAACACATGTATACAACATATACACATGAATACATGTATACAACATATACACATGAATACATGTATACAACATATACACATGAATACATGTATACAACATATACACATGAATACATGTATACAACATATACACATGAATACATGTATACAACATATACACATGAATACATGTATACAACATATACACATGAATACATGTATACAACATATACACATGAATACATGTATACAACATATACACATGAATACATGTATACAACATATACACATTAATACATGTATACAACATATACACATGAATACATGTATACAACATATACACATGAATACATGTATACAATATATACACATGAATACATGTATACAATATATACATTAATACATGTATACAATATATACATTAATACATGTATACAATATATACATTAATACATGTATACAATATATACAATAATACATGTATACAATATATATATAAATGCATATATACAATATATATATATATATATAAATGCATATATAGACAATACATATAAATGAATATAGAGACAATATATATAAATGCATATATACACAATATATATAAATGCATATATAAACAATACATATAAATGCATATATAAACAATACATATAAATGAATATATACACAATACATATAAATGCATATATACACAATACATATAAATGCATATATACACAATATATATAAATATATATACAATATATATACATACATATACAATATATATACACATATATACAATATATATACACATATATAAAATATATATATACATATATACAATATATATATACATATATAATATATATATATACATATATACAATATATATATACATATATAATATATATACATATACATATATACAATAATATTTATATATATATCCATATACATATATACAATAATATTTATATATATATCCATATATACAAAAATATATATACATATACATATATACAAAATATATATACATATACATATATACAATATATATACATATACATATATACAATATATATATACATATACATATATACAATATATATATACATACATATACATATATACAATATATATATACATACATATACATATATACAATATATATATACATATACATATATACAATAATATATATACATATACATATATACAATAATATATATACATATACATATATACAATATATATATACACATACATATATACAATATATATATACATACATATACATATATACAATATATATATATATATATACATATAAATATATACTATATATATATAAATATATACAATATATATATACATATACATATAAACTATATACATATACATATATACAATGTGTACATATATACACATATACAATATATATATATATATATATATATATATATATATATATATAAATATATATGCACATACATTTATATAAATGTAAACATATATAT
The DNA here is from genome assembly GCF_019202785.1 of Penaeus chinensis. Classification (NCBI taxonomy): domain Eukaryota; kingdom Metazoa; phylum Arthropoda; class Malacostraca; order Decapoda; family Penaeidae; genus Penaeus; species Penaeus chinensis. The sequence continues at coordinate 28,214,513 of NC_061830.1, read as the reverse complement.
ATATATAAATATATATATGCATATGCATTTATATATATGTAAATATATACATAAGCATATACATTTTTATATATGTACATATATACATATGCATATACATTAAAATATATACACATATATATATGCATATACATTTCTATATACATATATACTTAGATATATATATATACTCACATACATATTTATTTAAATATATATATATATATACTTACATACATTTTTATATATATACACATATATACACACTTATATATATATAAATACATATATACACACTTATATATATATATAAATACATATATACACACTTATATATATATATAAATACATATATACAATATATATATATATAAATACATAAATACATTATATATATAAATACATATATAGAATAAATATATATATATATACATATATACAATATATATATAAATACATATATACATATATACAATATATATATATATATATATACATATATACAATATATATATATAAATACATATATACAATATATATATATAAATACATATATACAATATATATATATATAAATACATATATACAATATATATATATATATATATACACACACATATACAATATATATATATACACACACATATACAATATATATATACACACACATATACAATATAAATATATATATACACACACATATACAATATATATATATATATACACACATATACAATATGTATATATATACACACATATACAATATGTATATATACACATATACAATATATATATACATACATATACAATATATATATATATATACACACATATACAATATATATACACACACATACAATATATATACACACATATACAATATATATACACACACATATACAATATATATACACACATATACAATATATATATACACACACATATACAATTTATATATACACACATACAATATATATACACACATATACAATAAATATATATACATATACAATATATATATATACATATACAATATAAATACATATATAATATACATATATACATATACAATATATATATATATACACACATATACAATATATATATATATATACACACATATACAATATATATATATATACACACATATACAATATATATATATACACACATATACAATATATATATACACACATATAGATATATATAGACATATACATATATATATAGACACATACATATATATATATATATAGACATATAGATATATATAGACATAGATATATATAGACATATAGATATATATATAGACATATACATATACATATATATACATACATATAGATATATATAGACATATACATATACATATATATATAGACATAATAT
>NC_061830.1:28200645-28203145 GCF_019202785.1 Penaeus chinensis | reverse complement strand
TAATAAACGCACTAAATTATAAAGGCAACTAATCTAAACCAGAAATTACTAGTAATTTTATTTCTATTATTATCATTTTTTTCTTTATGGGAAATCCTATAGTGAAATGGAGAACTGTGGATGGCAATTCGTACAAATTTTGTTAAAGAGTATGACTTAGCATGTTTTCCCAATTATCTGTTAAAATTTGAGAATTAAGAATTTAGGCGGAATACCCAAGGGAACGTTGAATTTTTCCTGTGCTTCATAAGGAGGCAAGCTGGTCATTGGGTGGTTTAAATTTTCAAAAACACACCCCAAAGATTTTACCTTTTTCATCCCCTTTTTAAAAATTGCTGCCAGGAAAATGCAGTTTTCTTTTTCTTAAAAAGGGCCGTAGGCTTACCCCAAAAAGGGTCAATTAGTAGCCCTTTGGGGGCCCTTTACCTGTTTTTTCCTTTCCTTGTTTTGGGGGGGGGTTTTTTTTTTTTTTTTTCTTTTTGCAAATGAATTTTATGGTGTTATTTTTATTAAAGTCATTTGGATTATTTGGTTAGGGGTCATTTTGTAACAGTAATATCAGATAACGAAAAATATTTTTGTAATTCAAAGGAAATTGGGTTTAGCAAGATAACGCTTGTTGGTTACCCGGATCAAATTGTTTTCTGTGATGATAGTGTAAAGTGCCTGGGGATTCAATTGTTGGGGTGGCTGGATGGTGCGCTGTGTGAAGAATACAGACTTAAGATGAAGAGAGTTGAGGTTTGAGAGTGTGTTAGTTGTAAATCTCTCTAATTCTATGTGTCTGTTACTTAGAGACAGAGTGTGACTTACTACTCACACATCCTCTCACACATCCCTCAGGATTTGGAAACACTATTGAGAGGTTTAAGTGATTGGTTTGTGTTGGGGGGGGGGTCTCAGACAGAGTTGTGTGTCTGTGGGGGGAGTCATTAGTGTGTATCTGAGCTGGGTGTTTCTGTATGTGTGTGTGTTATAGTGTGTCTGTAAGGTGTCTTTGTGAGATGGAGTTGTAAAAGAATTAGTGTGTGTGTGGTTGTGTGTCAAGTACTGTGTTCTGAGTGTGGGAGTGGAGTGTGTGTCTTGTCTTTATGGGTGTGTGTTATTGGTGAGTTCTGCTCTGTTGTCATGTGTGTGTTGGTGTGTCACTGTCTGAGACATTTGTGGTGGGTGTCGTGTATACTGGTGTGACTGTCTGGTGTATGAGTGGGAGTGGGTATGTGTATGTGTGCGGTGAGCTGACATAGAGGTTGTCTGTATAGTGTCTGTGTGCTGTTGGAGTGTCTTTAGTGTGGTGTGTGTGTGGTGGAGTGTCTGTCTGTGTGTAGCTTTCTTGAGGTGTATTGTGTGTGTCAGTCCTGTGGTCATATCTCTGTTTGGTGTGTGTATTGGTGAGTTTTTAGTGTTGTGTGTGCTGTCTTGGTGTGTCTGTCTGTGATCTGTGTGTGGTGTTGGAGTGTCTGTCTGTATCTGTGTGTGTATAGATGGTGTTTGTGTGTGTCTGGTTGTGTATGTGTGTGAGTGGGTGTGTCGGTCTGTGTATGTGTGTGTGTGTCGTGTGTGGGGTGTAGTAATGTCGTATTTGTGTGTGTGTGGGGGTGTGGAATGTGTCGGTGTGTGTGGGTGTGGTGTCGGTCTGTGTAGTGTGTGTGCGGTGTGTGTGGGAGTGTAGGTTGTGTATAGAGTGTGAGTGTGAGTGTGGGTGTGTAGGTGGAGTATGTGTGTGTGGTAGTGGTGTGTGTGTGGGGGGTGTAGGTATGTTGTTGTGTGAGTGTGGGTGTGTAGGTCTAGGTGAATGTGTGTGTGTGTGGTTGTGTCTGTTATGTGTATGATGTGTGTCTGGTGTGTCTGTATGTGTCAGTGTGTGTATTGGAGTGTTAGTCGGTGTATGTGTCGTGTATTGGTGTGTATGTTCTTGAATGTGTGTGTGCTATGGTATGTCGTATGTATGAGTATGTGGGTGTATGATGTGTATGTGGATGTGTGGAGTGTTGTGTCTGTGTGGGTCTGTCTGTGACTGTCGTGAATGTGTGTGTTATGTATGAGTGTTGTGTGTGTCTGGAAGGTGACTGAGTGTGTATGTTGTGTCATGAATGTGTAAGTGAGTGTAAGAGAATGTGTGTTTGTCTGACTGTGTTGTGTGTGTATCGTATGTGTATGTGTGTGTATGTATCGTGTATGTGTGAGTGTGTCTTGTGTCAGGGTGTCTGTATGGTCAGTCGTGTATGTCTAGTGTATGTGGTGTATGTATGAGTAAGTATGTAGTGTACTCGTGTCGGGTGTTATAGTGTATGTTGTGTGTGTATAATTGTGTCTGTGTGGTGAGTGTGTATCTGTGTGCTGTGGTGTGTATCTTTATGTATGTGTAGGTGTTTGTATAAGTATGTCTGAGTATGTGTGTGTAATATGTAATGCTCATGTGTCTGTCGTGTGTATACTGTATGTTGTGGATGTGTGTGTCTCTGTCCTGTAAAGTTTATGTGTCCGTGTATATGTATGG
>NC_061830.1:28165645-28195645 GCF_019202785.1 Penaeus chinensis | reverse complement strand
AATATTCATAACTATCAGTGGTGATTAGCGCATTTCTTATTCAGAAGTAATAAACCCCAAAAACCTTAGATAAACCACCATTATAACAGCAATAGGGAGCTCAGATTTGTTAATTGTGAGTGAGTGTATTGAAGATGATAGGAAATCATGGCGGTAGTACTCGACACTTCTTGCATAGCAAACATGCTCATCACCCTATTATATATGTATATATATATATATAAAATAATAATAATAATAATAATAAACCAAAATCTATCATAGCAACAGCTGATGTGCAAACATAACCAACAATTTTATCATTTTGGGTATTGTTTGTTTATATAGCAAGAATAAGAATTGCTCCACAATGTTTTATTATAAACGTGTTGTCCAGACCTCCTTCAGATTAGAAAGAGAAGGACCTGGTGGTGTTTAGTATAACAGTATGAATGAAAAACATTTTTAAAAACTCTTCTGAAAGCATAGTAATGATATTGATATATCAATGTGTTGAAATGTTTTGCACAAGGTACAATACACACAACCTGAAGTGATGATAATAAATACTTCATATGTGAATGTTTATGAAATGGACACCATGGCTAGTTACGGGTAAATTGGTGGAAAAAGCGGTTTCGCAAACAGCAACAAATTCTTCCCAAGGAATACTTCAGAAAATGAAGTCTTTTCTGACCAATCATAACTCTTTTTTTCTGTAAGCCCTGTCCTTGCCCACATAAAAACTTTCAATGTGTGTCTACCTGCTGTCAAAGCAGGTGTATGTGTGAAAAAAAAAATAATTTTGAAACCAGATGAAAATTTAACAAATTGCAAAATACATCTAGCACTGGAAATACTACCACATAGAGGACAAATTATTATGGTGAAGCATAACGATGGGGGTGTAAAAATATAAGGTTAGTTGAATTTATCTAAAATATAATGAGAATCGGCAAAATCTACATATTTATTTAAAGTAATGAGAAAATACATGTAAAAAAACACTCTTACTTCTAATAGGACAATAAAACATACAGTATTAATAAAAATTACCTATATTGCTAATGTAAACAACTAGTAAAATGATTCAGTGTGCTGTCACAGTGAAATGAATGAATCAAGTAAAAAGCATTTGCAGTTATGTAGGATGGGCAATAATTTTAAGACATACAGCATAAAATACCGCCACAGTCTCCAAAGTATTTGCTGACCAGGCAAAGGTCAATAAATTCCATTATATATTTTATAGCAAGTATAGGTGCACTGTTACCATATTTGATGATAATCATCACTAAGGTTTGCAATCTGTTGCTTAAATGTGTTCAAAGTTTATTTGAGAATAATATCCACATAGAATACATGTTCTGCAACTATAGTGTGACACATAACTGTCGGTAGCATGATTCTTTTTTTTTTTTTTTTTTTTAATTTGCTTTGCACTACTATTTGCAAACACAATCAATCAATAAAATACTGTTGCTGTTTGGGAAACTTTGATAATTTATGCTTGAATTTTATACAGACATCTGGAAACTTACAAAATGCATTTTCACATTAGAAAGTTGCTTTTGTTCAATCATGATTTAATGCATTTGTATTGTGTATCAATCAGGCAGAAAGTAATCCCAGAATTAGACTTGTATTCCGTAATTATGCAGTTGTAACATGGCTCCTGCCTGTGTAGTTTCACCAAACACAATTCAAAGCTACTTTAGTTTTTGTTTCTTTTTCCTGTGTGTAAATCATAATAATTCTCCCCTAAAATATAGTGTGAAGCTGACTATTATACATTTTATCAACTTTGCTGTCGTGGAATACAAGTTACGTCACTTGTCAATGAGTAAAATGCTTTGCTGTCGTGGAATACAAGTTACGTCACTTGTCAACGAGTAAAATGCTTTGCTGTCGTGGAATACAAGTTACGTCACTTGTCAACGAGTAAAATGCTTTGCTGTCGTGGAATACAAGTTACGTCACTTGTCAACGAGTAAAATGCTTTGCTGTCGTGGAATACAAGTTACGTCACTTGTCAACGAGTAAAATGCTTTGCTGTCGGGGAATACAAGTTACGTCACTTGTCAACGAGTAAAATGCGACAGAAAACAACAGTAAAACAGCATTAAACTACGAAGGAATATTCCATTTCAAAAAGAATGGTCTTGAAAGTAGGAGGCAGGATGTAACTGGAAAGTTACCAATATAAATACTGTCCAGGAAGACACAATTCTCAAAATCTAGATAATAACTGAAACATTTCTCACTTGGGATTTTTGGCTCTATCAAAAATCCAGGATCCTAATAGTAATTTATATGCCTAGCCAGGGGACTACATCCCCTGGAATCCAGTGGTATTATGTTCGCCTAGCCAGGGCTGGACCTGGTTCTGTATATCTACTATATGGATTTAAAAATGACCTGGAATCAATGCAACACTTAAAATGAAACATTTCTCAACAAGTGGCTTTGCACGGCCTGTCAAATCTCCCGGTGCCAAAATGCACATGTGGAGAAGGTTATTGTACAGAATTGCACAAATAATTACCAAAACACAAAAAAGATGTATAATAAAACTACAAGAATGCATTACATACTTGAATTAAAAAAAACAGACGCTGATAATTACAAAATAACAATCTCACAGGCGTGTAGCAATACACGGACTACTTGATAGATCGCAGATTGAATTAGGTGTCACGTATCACATTTGTTTTGGTCCTCGCAAGGTAAACATGATGGGGACTTTACTAATGTTATAAACATTAGTAACAGCAAATTAGGAGAATGTAAAATATTTTCATAAATCTAGGAAATGGGTAAACGGGCTAGGCAGGCAGTACTCACAATTGGCTCATTGGTGCAAATACAATTAAACAAGTAAACTCACAGTGAGCATGACATGTAACTACATGCCATGTCCGTCGGCACTGGGTTAAGAACATCAAACTACCCAAGAGCTTTACCATATTGCGTCACCTGGTCTCATCAATGATATTCATAAAACTCAAGATGACTAATGCCTATTCTTCAAAAACTCTCCTCAGCCTTCACTAGTTTCCTTGTCCCTTTTCATAATATATCACAATAAGTGAGGAATATCCAGCCACAAGGTATTACATGAAAAACAAATAAACAATAACAATAAAGTGAATATTTGATTTTGGAAACCCACCGTCACATGCAACAGATTTACATATAAATTTTGAGTATACTACTGTTCAAGTCGTTCATATTTCCTAATAATTCTGTTTAGATATAGAATAGACGATTTATCGCGTGAAAAGGAAGAAGCGGTCCCCTGGCAACGCCGATTCGAAACTTTTCCCAGCGGCGAAAACCCCGAGGGAAGATGGCGACTACCCAAGAGCCTTACCATCTTTTCGTAAATTACCTAAAATTAAATGCTTTCCTCCACCAACATCACTGTATCTCGCATATCCTTATGGTGCACGCTTTGTCTTCCCTTCGTTTTATCGAAACAATGATGCTTAAATAAAAGTCAAGATGGCGGGATTCCCTCACCTGCTGGATGTGCTTCTCGATCACCCCGACGATGACCGCCGCGTGCGAGCGGTTCTCCTCGGCCAGCATCGTCAGCATCGTTATCATGGGCTTCGAGTTCATCGTCAGATCTGACAGCGACGAACGATACTCCTCCGCCACCTCCACATCCGTCGGTAAATCCGTCATTTTGCCGATTTTCCGACATGCACACTATTCATGACACGGTTCTCGCACTCTCTCTCGCTCTCGCACGCACACGTCACGACGCCAAGGGATCGGCCTCCACACTGCGCACTCGCTACTCGTCCAACTCGGCTCTGCGCACTCGCCCCACGCCAATGGAGGAGGATAAAAGTTCGGAAAGAAGAGAGTGATTGGTGAGAGGGGAAATAAGGCAAATAATAAAGGAAATGAATTTTAGTAGGAAAGTACAGAGCCACATCTCGTCCAGACAGCAAGCTGTTCGACCGTCGGAGAACACTAAAGCTCCATGGAAGTGTCTAACGATATGAATATTTATATCTGTTTATCTAGTTATATATCTATCTACATTTATTATAATTGATAGTGCAGAATCTCTTCTCCGTGGTGTGAACTTTATTATATGTTGCTTGCCATTTGTGTAGAATATATGCACTGGATAGTAATAAACTTTCTATTGCATAAACATATCTGAAGTACAGTCAGTAAGAAGTATAATAGTTACGAAATAGTCTGAAGTACAGTCAATAGAAAGTAAAATAGTGGCCAACTAAGATTACTGAAAGTAATCTTGTATTGCAATGGTACTTTCGTTGATGAACTAGGTCGACAACCAATCAGAATCTAGAGCGGGGTAGAGAAAGTTAAATTCTTGGTTGTGATTGGTTGAAAGGAATGGACCGTTGGTTTACATTCGTGCACCACGGAGAGTGCGATTCTTAGAAGCCAGTTCGTATTTTCCGTCTGTTTATTCACGTTTTAAGATTGCTATACACTAACATCTATCATCGGCTGAATGTATGGGATCCTATTTAGTATAACCAGTCTAATATAGGTGTGTATTACGGATGTACTGTGTTTAGACTCAATATGAACTACAAACGGCATGTAACGTAATTTTTTCTGAAGTTGTGTCAAGATATACCTGGTGGTCGATAACAAACCAAAATATATGTATGTGCATTTACCACAATCAAAATATCATGATGATGACCGTAACTCAGGCTAAAATAGAAAAAAAGTGACAGTGAAAAGGTAAGAATCGATTATATGCAGATTTATTAGTTTACTGTTTTCTTTTACCTATTTCCAAATGATCAAGTTTCATGTCAGGCAGTAAAAATACTTCTCACATGTAATGTGAAAGACAATCAAGCTCCTCCGGTATCTTATGAACGGTTACTCATAATGAAACAATTGGTTATAATGAACGCGAATTATATATTTCGTTTATGGAAATTCTCCGTGGGAGGAGGGAAGAGGTCATGGTTAAAACTGAAAAGCAGTCTTGCAGATTATCATATAAGTTTGTGGATACTACATATATTATTATTTTACACTTTTTGAAACCAGATTTGCCGGAGTATCCGTTGTGGGAGCAGTCTATCCAGTATTTTTTCTTACACGTATGTTGCTTGCAGGGACTGCATGTCATTGTTCATAACCAGTGCCGGCTGGTTATGAACAATTAGATTAGGATACGGTTCCCCTGTTCTCTCCATTTAGCATCGTGACAATCTATGGGTGTGCCTCTCCGCTTATGTCAAAAGCCGGCCCTTCACAAACACGATGGAAAAACAAAACAAAACAGAATTAACATTAACAATCTCCTATGGAAACGACATGCGAAATTGTCGAAATTAGCTAGTGACTTTATCTTTTTAAGATTACGATAATAATAATAATCAGACAAATGAGAGCTAAATTTATAAATCCCCAACATCATATTGTGTGCGCTTTTTTAGACACTAGTAGAGAATTCGAAATTCAAATTGGCTTACAACATATCAAGGGATCTATAGAAGCGTGTGAATTTAGGTAATAAAACATAAAAAGTTGTAATAAGTTTTTAGTTATGTATCTATAACATTTTATGTATGGAATTTTATTGGCATGTCATCACTGAAACAAGTATCATTTATATTTGAAATGTTATTTATTGCTTAAAGATATGCTAATTGGCTTCAAGGTTATAAATATTATCTTTGTGGATCGACCGAAATTGTGACTTAAGGCAAGTGTACATAATATGGTGTACATGTGTACTTAAATATGTACGTGTAGGTATGTGTAAACGTAAACACGCGGACATGTAGATAAACTTTATACATGAGCACATGTATACATTTATATGTATATTTATTTGTGAATAAACCGTGTGAAACATACAGCTTCCTGTTGCATGTGTGTTTGACTAGGTGTACATGACATCGGTAACAGACGTGGAATCTGTGAGGCAAAGCGTGCGAGATGGAAGTTAGGTAAATATTACAGGTGGCAGTGGGGCACTGTATGAACGCAAATGGTCAGGGCCATAGTGCCTCCACAATGTGGACACAGTTTTCCGGATGGCATATTTTATAGCATCAAAAAGTAACCTCTCTGTTGACTTGTTTACTGGAGTGAGATGACCAAATGTCTTTTATCTAGGTGTTGATCTGGCAGGCAGAACTCCGCTCCCCTGGTCCCACCTGTCAGTTACAGGGCATAACATTTGCAGTGTTTCCGAACATTTAAAATTCATTTATTGGTCAGTGTCTGTTTCCACATGGCAGTGATTTTTATATTACAGGGCTTTTCGAGACAAAATTAACCTAACAGTAATGCGAATTTCAACAGTAGATCCCGATAAAGTAGTGGCGTTACCCTCTATGTGAGTGTTCTCAACTTTTCAATCTTTGTGAACCCATTATATCCACATATGTTTAGGGGACCCCTTGGCACGGGATACGATAGAGGAATTTTACTTTTGTAGGTAAAAACTTTAAATGAAAGTTTCTATATTCACACGAATTAGTGTGAATTATCAGATTTTTTAATTGCACAAACATGATACAAAATCAAATAAAGAATCTGTATGTATATATATATATATATATATATATATATATATATATATATATATATATATATACAGTGTACAGAGCTCAGCCCAGAGCTCTGGGGAATGCGCTGTATAGCTATTGCATCATGCTATGCCAATTCCTATTTTTTTCTAAGTATTTAGTAATAGGAATAGTATATATATATATTGTCATTTTCCAAAATGCATGTAGGACAGCTAAGGTCGTGCATCGGTGTTGCGCCTTTTAAGTAAGGTGATACTCTCTGATAAGGTCAGGTTTGATTGACAACCCTGATTATGTTTTCAAAAACATAATAGTGTTCCTACAGTGTCATATGATCAGCAATAATAATCTTAATTATATTTATGTGTTTTATCTACTTTATCAAAACCATGCAACAAATGTGGGTGAACACAATAAATACTCCCCACACTCATGCCCAGCAAATGGTGCTAGGTGCAAAACATGTGACAAAATGAACCACTGACAAAACAAAAACAAAAAACAAACGTGTCTGTCAATAACAGAAAATAAGAAAAAAACAACAACACAAGAGTAAGAGACCAGGTCAAAGTCAAGATGCCAGGAATAAAGTCCATAAGAATTTCAACAGTGACAAATCCAAAAAAAAAAAAAAAAGCTAACAGAACATCTGCAGTGCATGATTTCAGTCAAGATGACCCCATTGAGGATTATTTCACAGTAAGTTCTGTTAGAGTAGCAGAGTTGTCAAACAGTAATGGCAGTGAAGCTCTACGATCTATCAAAGTCAAAATGGTGTTGGAACCTACAGATTCGGTCAACAGTATGGTTTGCACCATGAAGGAAGATGGCAGTCTATGCGTATGTTTAGATCCAAAAGACTTGAACAAAAAGTCAAAAGTCAAAACACTTTATTCCATCAATTACAATGGTTCTTTTTTACATAGATTGTGGCATCGTACAGTAATACAGAATAAGTAGAAACAATAGCAAATACATTGGTGGGGGAGATATACAATAAAATGAAATAGAATATGATAGTCACATCATTAGAAATAGATTTACATGGTTTGGCTTTGCATGTAAATGCCTTATGTCATTGACAATTTACTTAAGAGATACTCCTTTAATTTATTTTTGAAAGTAATCAGGTTGGAGATGTTTCTAATGTTTTGCGGTAGGGGGGGGGGGGGGGGGGGGGTTTGGTTTGCGAAGTTCTAGCTTCGCCCGGGCCTTCTAGATATGGCCCGGCCTGTGTCAGCTTTTTTACGGCTGTCTCATTGAGTTGTCTGACACTCGGTGCTTACCGTGGCGGCGGGATTGCCAGCAAGCGCTCCTGCCGCCATGGTGTAAGCATTTCGCATAGCCTCTTTACCAGCACGGCGGCTGTTGTGGGCGGTCCATGTCTCAGGAATTGTGTATGGTTACAATTTTCTAGGTAGTGGACTAGTGTGGCGTTCGGCTCGCCGCAGTGCTTGCAGCACCATTCATCGCGTTCGATTGTTGGGATAATCTGCCATGCACAGTGGTAACCTAGGCGCATTCTGTGAAGAATGACTTCGGTACCTCTGTTGCTTACTTCAGAGAGTGCCAGTGGTTCAGAGCCTGTGGCGTCTGAGTACCAGCTGGCCGAGGGGGAGGTTCTCGTTTCCTCTCTGTGGAGCTGCCGTAGGAAGGTACGACCGACCAAGGCACACTTCTCCATAAGTAATTTTCGGCTCGGTTTTATCGTCATGGGATTTGGGGGCATACCCCTGCCAGCGGCGGCTAGTCTGTCAGCAAGCTCGTTCCCTCTGATGCCGATGTGGCTTGGGACCCAATTGATGATAATTCTTCTACCCTGAGCAAGAATTCTCTGTGCCATTGTGAGAATCGTGGTCAGTAGGTAGATGTTGTCTGTGGGTGAGCTGTGCTGAAGACAGTCAATGGCTGCCCTGGAGTCTGTGTGTATGACCACGTGTCCTTCCCTTAGGGACGCGTGGCCTAGGGCTCCCATGATTGCAACTGCCTCTGCCTGTAGCGAGGAGGCGTTGTCTGTTACCCTCATGGATCGCGTGGCATCCCTAGCTGCAAAGCCGGCGCCTGCAGTGTGGCTCAAGGGATCGACCGATCCATCCGTGTAGTATGTTCTACTACCCGGAGGAGTGATGGCTGCAATGACCCTGTGGGCTTCTGCCTTTAGGCTAGGCATGGGGTATAGGCTCTTTTTCATTGACAGGTTCATTATGTTGAACTCTATCAGGCTCAGTGCCCACGGCGGGGCTTCGGCAAAGTCGGGGTGGGGGGAGTCCATGCCCTTAGCAAGAAGCTGTTCTTTGAGCTGATGGCGTATCAACACCCTGGCTGTATGAGACAGCCAGGAGTTGTTTGCAACGAGCTCGTTGTCTTGTTCGAGGCATCTGACTAATTTTTGTCTTAGGCTTGTGTTCCTGGGAGCCTGGATGACCTTTGACAGAAATTGTGTTGCCGTTAGATCGATTCGTGAGTCCAGGGGGAGAAGGTTTGCCTCCATCAGGAGGTTGAGGACCTTCGTCCACCTCGGGGCACCCAGAATGATCCTGGCAGCTTCATTTTGGACTGTTTCTAATTTGTCTGTGTGCTTTTTCTTTGCAGCAATTAGAGCGACTGAGGCATAGTCCACAATGGGCCGGACAGCATGTACATAGAATGATCTTAGTACTTTGTGTCTGGCCCCTATGCGTCTCCCAGTCATTGCTCTCATGACAGACAGTCTTGCTTTGGTTCGGTCAACCAGGTACTGGACCTCCTTATGGAAGGAGAGGGTCCGGTCTATCCTTACCCCAAGGTATAGGTAGTCCTTGACCCATTCTAATTCCACTCCCTGGATTTTCAGTCTTGTGCCTCGAACTCTCTGTCTCAAAGCCATGGCTTTGGATTTGGCAGCAGAGATCTTTAGTCCCGTCCTACAACACTCCTCTGACACGAGGTCCAGACAACGCTGGGCTTTATTCTGGCTGCGTGGTCCAGTGGAGGTGATAGCGAGATCGTCTGCATACGAGATGATCTGGCACCCCACTGGGAGGTTTATGTTGAGGATGCAGGACATTAAAGTGTTGAATAGGGCTGGACTGAGAACCCCACCCTGTGGCGTTCCATTTTCGAGCGGCATGTGCTGCGATAGGTGACCCTGGAATTTGACATTGGCAGTCCTGTTCCTGAAGTAGTCACCTATCCAAGCCAAGAGCTTTCCTCTGATTCCCTTCTGGATCAGGCTTTCCTGAATGGCAAGCGGACTTGCCAGTTCAAAAGCCTTCTCCAGGTCAAGGAATACCACCACAGCTGGGCCCTTGCTGATTGTGCTTAAGAGCGTGGCTAAGCTGTGTGCTGTGCCCATGCCCCTTGTGAACCCGTGAAGGTGTTCGTGCGGGGGTCCCGTTTTCCATTGAAGCCGGTTTAGTACCATCCTCTCAGCCGTCTTGGCCAGGCAGCTGAGCAGAGAGATGGGGCGGTACTTCCCCGGCTCCTTTGGTTTTGGGATGGGAACTATGGTAGCCCTCTTCCAACTCTGGGGTAGAGTGGAAGTTTCCCAGGACTTGTTGATGAGTTGCAAGAGTGCACGCTCACCTGCTAGTCCTAGGTGGGAGATAATGGGGTACGAGATCCCATCAGAGCCCGGGGCTGTGTTGGAACTGGTTTTATAGGCTTTCCTTAGTTCCCTCAGAGAAAAGATAACGTCTGAGTTATCGGGTTCGGCTGCCCTTTCTCTGATCTGAGCGTGTCTGTCTGGCTGTAGACGCTCTTGTCTTGCCCTCAGCTCGGCTGGCAGACTGTTGCTGCTCGTTCTCGCAGAGAACTCGTGCGCCAGTCTGTTAGCCTCTGCTTGGGGATCGTGATGGGTGCACCTCGGGGCTGAGCGGCTGGTAGCTCGCTTGACCCGTTGCCACAGCTCTGAAAGGGTGGTTTGGTGGTCGAAGGACTCACACCATTCCAGCCACTTTTCCTGCCTGACTCTGTTGGCAGTTTCCTTGGCATCCGTGACAGCTTCCCTTAGGAGGGATAGGTTGTCAGGGGTTCTTTGCCTTCGGAATAGTTTTCGGCACATGTTCACCCTGTGGTTGACCTCCCTGATCTCGTCATTGAAGTACCAGGCGTCTTTGTGACTTCTGGACCCAGGCCGAGTTTTGGGTATGGTCTGTGAGGCTGCTTCATTAATGGCGTTTAGCAGGCTGGCTTCGAGCACTTCCACATTTTCGCTTTGTGGGGGATTGTTGCATCTCAGACAGAGGGCCAAGGCGTTTTGAAACGCCTGCCAGTTGGCCTTGTCTGTTTTCCATCTTGGATTTGGTCTTAGGATTTCGGCTGGGCCAGCATCCATGAGGGTAGTTATAGTGCCGTAATGGTCACTTGTGACGGTCTCATCGACACACCAGCCAATCCTCCCCACCAGAGTCGCAGTGGCCAGGGTGAGGTCTAGGACCCCTCCTCTGACATGCGTTGGCTCTTGGGTGTTGAGGAGAGCGATCTCAGGGAATGTCTCTAGCACGTCAGCTATGTGATAGCCGGCCGCATCCGGTGCCCGGCAGGGAGCCAGGATTGGGTGGTGTGCATTGAAGTCTCCCCCTATGATCACTCGGTCGTGTGCAGCAGAAGCACAGACCTGGCTGATGTCTAAGCTTTTACAGCGTGGCCGGCTGTACACATTGTACAGTTTGAGGGGCCCCCCGGCCAGGTGAACCTCGACGGCAAGGGATTCAACATCGTCTCCACAGTGCGATGCATCGGCTATTGCGGAGCAGGGGATTGTTGCTCTCACAAGGGTGATCAAGCCTCTCTTGCCAGGTGTTTGTGGCAGTGTGAAGGCATGGTACCCTGAGAAGCGAACAGTGTCCACTGTTAATGTCTCCTGGAGCATGACAATGTCAATGTTCCTTGATCGCACTACTGCTTGGAGAAAAGCGTTCTTTGCAGAGAAGCTATTGATGTTCCACTGTAGGATGCTTAGATGGTGTGTCATGATGTTACTCAGTGATAGTTACATCAGAGACATCGTCGGAGTCTGACAACTCCATTGCGAGGTCCTCGCTGGTTGAGGGCTCCTCGTCTGTTGTCAGGCTATCCTTGGGTCCACTGGGGGGTGGAGAGCCTTTGGTAGCTCTGACTTTGGTTGGTTCGGCTTTTCTCTCAGGCTTTTTCTTGGCTGGCCTTGCTGGCCTTGCCTGGGCAAGGTCAGCGTGATCTGGCTCTGGCTGCACAGATTCAGCCTGTTTTGGCTCTGCCTGTGAAGGCATGGCCTGGTTTGGAGTGGGGAGGGGAGTCTCGTCCTGGGGTGAGGGTGAGGCTGGTTTTTCTCTAGCCAGCTTTCTTCCCTTCAGGGCTGCGACAGTCTGGGTCATTGCCGTCATGGCGACCGAAACTGCCTTCTCGGCCTCCTCACTCGACCTCCCCAGGGCTGTTGCTACTGCTGTGACAACAGCAGTTAACAGGAGAGTCATATCGTCCTCGTCAAAGAGGAGATGATCATCTGTTGGGGAGGTTTTTGTGGTGCTCTTAGAAACTTTTTTCTTTAGTTTCTTTTTCTGCACCTTTGGCATTGTCGGAAACTCCTTTTTGTTGGAGACATCCGGTGTCGGCTGGGGGGCGGCTTCCTTCCTCTTAGGAGGTCGGGGGGCCTTTTCGCTTTTGTTCCTTCCCCAGACATGGGTGCCCGGTGGGGCAGGAACAAAGTCTGATCGGTTTTGAGCAACCTCTTGTCGCCTGAGGGCCGCCTTTTTCCTGACAGAGCAAGTCAGGCTCCAGGCATGATGCTTCTTGGCACAGTTGGGACATTTGGCTGTTGTGTCCCTCTTTTCCTCTTTGTATGCCTTGAGGCATACCTCTGTGTTGTGTGCCTTGCTACAGACACCACATTTAGGCTTGGCTGTACAGTTAGCCTTGTGGTGACCGTATTTCTGGCACTTGAAACACCGAAGTGGTTCTGGCACATACGTTCGAAGGTTGTAGGTGCCCCAGTTACCCAGATCAAGGGTAGTGGTTGGGGCACCTTTCATGGTCACCAGGACTTGCCTGGTTGGGGTCTTCCCCTTCGACATTCGGGAAGCCTGCACGACCTGTGGGTGTGAAGCGATCAGCTCCACATCGTACGAGACTGAGAAGCCAAGTAGCACCATCTTGGCTCTCTTTTCCTCGGGACTTAGTGGGGAAAGACTCACTTTTCTCCCATCAGTTAGCTCCTTCGTTTCCCGGAGGAAATTTAAGGTAGCTTGATCTTTGGGCATTATGATCATGCCCTGATCTCGGGCGACCCGGATCGACAACCGGATTTTCCGTTGCAACTCCAATGCCCTGACCAATTGGTAGGCATTGTCGAAGCCTTCGGGTTTAGCTGGCACTTTGAACTGGGTGAAGCGTTTAGGGGGTCCCGACTCTTCATCAGAGTCGGTATCCGGCCTCGGACGCTTCGGCCCGCCCTTTCGGCTTTCGGGCTTGTTTGAGGAGGCAGGAGCTGATGCGGCTGGTTCAGCCTGCTCTCCCCTCTCAGTCGGGGAGGCCGTCTGTGAACTCAGGGGCCTCCCTGGCTTAGCTGCTGGCCTGGAGAGGCCAGCTCGCGAGTCAAGATCTTTGACTATTCGGTGGACAGACCCATTGGCTTCGGTCTTGTCCACCTTAGCAGCAGGGGTGACAGTGTCATCCTGTGCTTGGGGCTTTCTTTTGCCACCGGAAGGCGCATATGCCTTCATGGTGACTACCGTGGTCTGGGCCTTGCGCGGTTCGTCAACTGTAAGTTCAGTCTGTGGGGGGTGTTTGATTGTTTTTTCCATGAATTGGTAAGTGCTTCATCCTCTCACGCCCCCACCCACCACGGAGTCCAACAAGGGGAAGCTGAGTGTCAGAACCAGTGTCTAACAGCAACAGGAGTGATGAGAGGATATACGCAGCCAATAGCCATTGTGACGGCACTCACGGACCATTGTGAGTGCCAATGGCGGCATGACTGCTTGACCCTAGCCTCCCGGGGGAGACCAGCCGATTGACCGTGACCGGGCCGGGATCAGGCCGCCTGTCTTGCTGGAATAGAGGACCAAAGAGGCGTGTTGCTAGCCGCAGGGCGTACTCGTTCACGGCATCGCTCAACCTCCAGGACTCCCGTCTCCACAGCGCACAAGGCTGCCACGCACGGCAATCGCGTGGGTAGGTGTAAACCCCTGGGGAGAGACCAGAGGGGATGCCCTTCCACCTACGAGACATCATTGTTTGGAGCCCTTTTGCTCAGCCCTCTGAGGCAGCCACCCAAAGGTTGCTTCACCGCAGTGAGGGAAGAGGAGTCTTGCACTTTTACCAGGCAGTTCCTTTCATCCCTCTGAAGCAACCACCCAAAGGTTGTTTCACCTCAGTGAGGAAGGAAAGGACCTGTGTCTTTTCAAAGTAGTTCCCCCTTCCCTCTAAAACAGCCACCCAAAGGCTGTTTCACCTCAGTGAGGGAAGGGAGGTTTTGCGTTCTTGTCAGGCACTTCCTTTCGTTCCCCTGAAGCAACCACCCAAAGGTTGTTTCACCTCAGTGAGGAAGGAAAGGACCTGTGTCTTTTCGAAGTAGTTCACCCTTCCCTCTAAAACAGCCACCCAAAGGCTGTTTCACCTCAGTGAGGGAAGGGAGGTTTTGCGTTCTTGCCAGGCAGTTCCTTACATTCCTCTGAAGCAACCACCCAAAGGTTGTTTCACCTCAGTGAGGAAGGAAAGGACCTGTGTCTTTTCAAAGTGTTTCCCCCTTCCCTCTGAAGCAGCCATCCAAAGGCTGTTTCACCTCAGTGAGGGAAGGGGGGTTTTGTCCTTTTTGTCAGCTGGTTCCTTTCATCCCTCTGAAGCAACCATCCAAAGGTTGTTT
Source organism: Penaeus chinensis (assembly GCF_019202785.1). Classification (NCBI taxonomy): domain Eukaryota; kingdom Metazoa; phylum Arthropoda; class Malacostraca; order Decapoda; family Penaeidae; genus Penaeus; species Penaeus chinensis. The sequence continues at coordinate 28,181,293 of NC_061830.1, read as the reverse complement.
CACCTCAGTGAGGGGGGGGCGGTACTCGAAAACCATTCCGGACGTCTAGACGGGAGCGGTCGCCTGTGTGAAGGGCAGGGCCACAAACCGACCGAGAAGCGGGGCGGCACGGGGAATGGTTACCCCGGCGGCCCCCGGCCGGCTGCGTGGCGCGAGCCCGCGACCTTTGCCGTGCCCGCGTGCGGTAGGTTGTTCCAGATCTTGGGTCCTCGGATTTGCTTTTTGTATTTGAGTTTTGTTGGTTGAGCCCCATGTGTTGGAGCAGTAGTTTATAATGCCTAGTGCAAGTGTTTTTACAACAATAATTCTCGTCTCAGCGGGGATTTTGTTTTTAAGGTGATTTAGGTATATCAGTGTGCCCATCACTTTTTTGAGAATGTTGTCCATGTGTGTTTCGAAAGTCATGTATCTGTCTATGTGTACTCATAGATTTTTCACGTAAATGCTTGGTTTGATATGATGGCCTTCAAATTATATGATTGTATTTATGGGGATATTGGCTGTTTTGCCGACTGCCTATAAAGATGTATTGCGTTTTATCGAGATTTAGTTTGAGGTCGTTGTTGTCAAAATACATCTTTGCTTCTGTAAGAGTCTGTTGCGTATTTTTTATCAATTCATCTAAATTGCTTACAGGGGCAGCGGGACAGTTGTTTGCAATGTTTGATAGATCGTTTAAGAATATAGTGAACAGGATCGGGCCTAATATGGAGCCTTGTGGGACACCGAAAGAGAATTACGAATTTTGACTGACTGCGTTCTTGTAGATAGATAACTTCTGAACCAATAGTTGGCTATTCCATTTTTTTTTTTTTTTTCATTTTGTTAACCAGGATTTTATGGCTGACACTGTCAAACGCTTTAGACAGATCACGCAATGTGAGTAGATTTATTTGATTCTTGTCTATGTTATAAATTTTGTTTGTGATTATTAGTAAAGCTGTTTCAGTGGATAACTTACTTCTAAACCCATGTTGCGTTTCGGAAATAAGGTGATTGGATTCTAAGAATGTTGATAGTTGATTTGCATTTTTTTTTCTAGCGCTTTAGATATCAGTGGGAGTAGAGTGATAGGACGATAATTGTTCAGTTGTTCTGCATCTCCTGATTTGAAAATAGGTGTTATGATGCCATGTTTCTACAGTGATGGGTAGGTACCGGTGACTATGGATGTGTTTATAATGACAGTTAAATAGAAACATTTTTCTTTTTTTGTTTATACTCAAAATGAAGGGCGATATCAGTTCTATTTGTTTTGCGAATTTTGTGAGTATTGTTTCGGTCATGTATAGCTCTTTTGATGTCCTCATTTATCCATGGGGCTGGGGGACGTCGGACAGTTTTGGTCTTAAGTGGAGCAGTGGCATCTATGCTATTTTTTAGTACGTTCGAGAGAATGTCTACTTGTTTGTTAACGTCATCTGTTGTAAGAATCTCTGAGAGGATCGACTGTATGGCACTAATATTTTGACAAAGTGATTGGGGGTCGTAATTTGTCAGGTCACTGGAAGTTTTTTATGACAGGTTGTCGCTTGGGTCTCTTTATATCTGCTGTCATAGTTAAAAGTTCGTGGTCTGCAATTTGGCAAGGGATAACGTCAGTATACGTAATGAGGTCAGGTCTGTTTGATGTAATGATGTCTAGCATGGATGAGGTGTGTTTTATGATCCTGGTAGGATTATTGATAAGTTTATTTAATTTGTTTTTCTGAATAATCCCGGCTAATTTTGCATTATGTTTGTTTAGGTCATCGTTTAAGTCACCCAAGATGAAAAAAAGTTTTCTTTTCATTGACATTTCTCTAAATACATCTCCGAAGTAGTCAAATGATTCAGCTGTAGCATGCGGGTGTCTATAGATTGTACCAATAATGAAGGAGTACATACTACTTTGTACCGTTACCCAAATGTCCTCTACAGCTGTATTATTTACAACTGTGGTGGAAATTACATTTGATTTAAAGGTGTCCCTCACGTATATGCATACTCCTCCACCTCGCCCCGCATCACATCTATAAACATTGCAATTTTGAATGTTAATGAAATTACTTGACATTTCTTCATGAAGCCATTTCAATTTCTTCAAATTGACCGAGGAGAGATTGAGCATTGATATGTTCTATTTTGATTGTATACCATGATGTGACCTTTGGTTTTGCTGATTGTGTGAGTGCGTCAAACAAGTTGATCGTTCTTGTACTTGTTTTTGTTCAAAAACATTTTTAGGGAAAACATTTGAATCTGTGAAGAGTTCTGGGCGTATGTCTTTGCTTCTGATAGTTACTGTGAAACTAGAATAATATTGATGTGTCTTGTTTGTCTTATATGCTTTTGCATTTGATGTGTTTTCAAATTCTTTGGTAAGGAAGTCTTCTACGTCTTCTTCCTCTGTGTCTGGGTGACAACTAGTGATGTATAAGTACACTACCTTGGGACGTTCTACACCTTGTAGTGGTTTTCTTCTCCCTTTTCTGGAGGTGACGGTGACGAAACCTTCCATGTCCTGCTCGTTTGTTAGTTGCGCTTCTAGTCGTTCTTTGATGTTGACAACGACCGGGGGGCCTTGTGGTGGTGAGGGGGTAATAGAGGGGGAAGGGACTGCAGGCACTTGGTGATATGTTGCGTCGTCCCACTGGCGGTAGGGTGGAAGATTTTTTTCTTTGTTCTTCCTTTTGCAGTTCTTTATATAGCTTCTCCTCAGTGTTACTTGCGTCGATGCCTCGCTTCTCATCTTAGGAACCGATGCCTCAGCATTGTTGGGGGAGCTGGTTCGGCGGCAAGGTCGTGAGTTGGGGTGCTCGCAGGGGTGGTGGGCACAAGCGTAGTGGTTGTATGGGTGGGGGGGGGAGGTTGTGTGAGTGTTCATGATTTTGCAGGTTGGAGGTATAAGATGTTTTCACATGGGGAGGGGATGCGAAAGGGAAGGGTTGGTAGGATGACTGGTCATGGGCAGGGGAGGGGAGGGAGGACGGGATTTGGAGGGAGGGAGGTGAATCTGCTGTGAGTGATGCTTCCTCTCCGCATTCCTGCTTCTAAGTAGGCATCACGTCTTGGGCAAGCAATTTGTTGATGGGGGACTGCTGGTCACAGAACATTCTAATCAGCAAGTCTATCTAGTTTTCGATGATATCTTGATTGATCATAGCTGGCTCGTTTTGTGTCTGGGTGTCTTGGTGACTTGGTTTGTGGAAAAAACTTTAAAGAGAAGCCATCACAAAACGTCTACGCAAGAGGAAATCACACAAGCTTGCAGATTCAAGATTTTTCAGCAAACTTGATGCAAAGAATGTCTGTTGGTCAGTGAAGCTTGACGAAACCAGTTCATTCCTCAGTACATTCAACACTCCTTTTGGCAGCTACAGATACCTCTGAATGGCTTTTGGTCTGGTTATGTCACAAGATGTTTTCCAACAAAAATTGACCAGATCCTCGAAAACTGCCCTGGTATCATTGGCATTGCTAATGATGTAGTCGTGTTTGGGAAAACTGAAGAAGAGCACGAAACAAATCTGCATAATCTCTTCAAAGTGCATGATCAAGCAGGAACAAGTGAAACTTTTCGGCACTGTTTATGCCAAGGAAGGCTCTCATCCAGATCCAGACAAGGTATCAGCAATTTAAGCACTGAAATGTAAGCCCAAGAAATGTTACGGAGCTGCAATAGTTTTTGGGAATGGTCACCTATATGTAGCCATTTATTCCAAACCTGGCAGATGAAACTGCACCGACCCACAAGAAGGCATTTGAATACATAAAGAATATTCTGTGCACAGAGGCAACACTGGCACATTTCAATCCAATAAACCAACAGTCATACAAGTAGATGCATCACAAAAGAATATTGGTGCTGCCCAGACTGCAGTGTATGCTGATGAGGCTGCGGCACTATGATATCACGATCCGATACAAGCCAGGAAGAAATCTCTTATTAGCATTACATTAAGCAACAAGAAACTAGACAAACTTCGACAGGAAACCTAAAGAGACAGATTTAAATAAGTCATTATCTAAGATGGCCAGAGAAGATGAAAGATCTACCAACAATGTGACAACCATACTGGTCCTTCAGAGACGAGTTATCTATTGAAGATGGGCTAGTGATAAAAGGCAGCAGAGTCATAATCCCAGCATCCATACTGAAACTTGTGCTCGACCGCATCCGTGAAGGACACCAAGGCATATAAATGCCAACTTTGAGCCAAAGACTGTATACTTGACTGCAATCAACAAGGACATTGAGGACATAGTCCAGCAGTGTTCCATATGCCAAGAAAAGTCAAGGTCACAAACAGAGGAAACCCTCATCCCGCAGGAATTTCCTACACGACCATGGCGATATGTTGAAACAGATCTTTTCCATTATGGAGAAAATGACTACCTGATTATAGCTGACTACTACTCAAAGTTTCCATTTATCAGGATAATACCCATGTCACAAGCACGGCTGTGATCAAGGCATTGAAGAACTTGTTTTGTTAGTATGGAGTTCCCGAAAAAAATATATTGATAATGAGCCAATACAGCTCAGAAGAATTTGCAACATTCGCTTCGAACTGGGAGTTTGAACATATAATAAGCTTACCCCACTATCCTCAATCAAATGGGTTCATTGAAAGAATCATCCAGACCGTTAAAAACACCATCGATAAGGCAAAAAGAAACAACAAGTTGTCAAGCTCAGCAGAACTTCTGATGTTCTGAACAAAGGAAGGGCAGAAACAAGATACACAGAAACAGCCAGATAGTAAAGTTCGAGAGTTCGTTTTTGTTTTTTACAACATCCATAAATCCAACAACAGTGAAGGAAAGTTCTACTTAGACCAATAACATATCCAGCAGAATCTATCGCTACTACATGAGATAATTTCTCTATCTGCAGTTTTGTTTTTATGGATTCGCATTGAAAAGTTACAAAAAAAAAAAAAAAAAAAAAAAAAAAAAAAAAAAAAAGGCTATTTATTACAGGGATGATGCAGGAACACACATCTTAAGCTTCAAAAAATGTAGTTAGTCATCCAGACGTTGCTTATAATAATTTTACTACTGTTTTCATACTTTATTACGAATTGTTTACCCTGTGAGAGCAAAAATATTGAGATTAAACATTTTCGTTAAACCGTATAATCAAGGTGAAATAATAGTTTTAATTGCAGAGAAAAACAAGCTTCAGAAAAAAAGTATGCTAAATGTCCGATAACATACGGTGATCAATTTCGTACTAACAGCAATCGCCCTAATTGTACCTCTAGAGATACTAAACGAAATTATCCTTTGAAAAGACTAGGTTAAAAAAAAAATAGCCCTAAAAACATGGGCAATATAGACACTATTTTAATGGGAACAGTGATATTAAATTAAACGAACTTCATAATATTCTTAAATTTGACGAACTTCATAATATTCTTAAAAGGAACAGTAATAATAAATCAAACAAGCATTATAAATTGGAGAGAAATCACCGATCACGTTAAAACTGCTAACGAGTTTAATATCTAAATCTCTCAAATTGGTGAAAATCCATCCCCGTGTGCCCCATAACAAGGTGACGATTTTTTCTTGGCCACAGAAATAAGTCTACATACTATTACCGATTCGGAAATAATTGACGTTGTTAATAATAAGCATAAAGCTAATAGTAACAACTATTATAATATTATTATTAATAAAAAATGGGTATAGGTAACATTCTTTTGACTTCGATTAAATATATCCTTCCAAAAATCCAAACTCCTCTAAAGCACATTAAAATTTTCCTTGCTTAATACTGGCATATTCCTAGATAAAAAGGTAAGTTAATCCCTCTTTTTAAGTCTGGAGTTAGATGTCATATAGGGAAATTTCGACCTGTATCAGTTCTTGTTATGGTGGGGAAGATTATTGAAAAGATGTGTAGCAGTCTTATTTTTTTCTGAAAACGATATCATCAATTTATATCTACTGAATCAACCATCATGGAGTTTTTTTTAATTATAAATACATTTGATAATAATAAATTCATATTAGGGATATTTCTAGAGTTTTTGATACAGTAAATCACTCCATTTTACTATGTAAACTTGACCACCACGGTATCCGAAGTAAGTTAAATGATTGGTTTGTATCATACTTAACATCAGTCACGGTGTTTCTCAGGAATCATTTCTGGGCCCCGTTCTTTTTATGATTTATATATCAATGATATAGTTGATACCTCTGGACAATTTTATTATATATGTAGGTGATACATATATTACTTTCTCTTCGAGCAGCATTATCCGGAAATAGTAGCCCAAACCCAAACCCAGGAAAATAAGATATATCACTGCTTGTGAGTGGGTGCTTCATGCTCGGGGTGATGTGAAGCGATGGTGTGGTAGCCTAGTTAGCGTTAAGTGCTTGCATGCCTTCCCGCTTTCAGCTGCCACCGCTGGCTAGCCTGGTGTGAAAAAGGGAGCAGCTATGCATAAGACTCCCCTGCCAGCTCATAGCCTCTCCATCATCAAGACTTCTACAGTGACTCCTCGTGGCCACCCATGAAAACTAGGTACCTTGCGGTCCTAGGCTGAACTGTGGAGGCTCTTGGAGCAGCAGGAGGCCCTAAAGGTACGGAGCTATGGCCCACCGGCGTGTGGATACGCCCTGGCTTCGTACTAACTCCTGCCCCCCGCGCCCCCTGGGGTTAATGAGCGGCTGTGGGGAGGCAGGCCTTGCCAGTCGGCCCCCCCGAGATAACCACTGGTCATATAGCTGTTGGTGCTGGGGGAAGGGCTAAAGTCCCTCCTACCCAGCAAGTACGGCGGGCTTTGGGTCCCTCTGGGTTGGCGATCGCTGGGACTCGGGTGGGGAGGGGGGTTACCCCCCATCCCAGCTGGGTCCCAACGGCCGCCACCCTGGCGTGATGCTTGTGGGGGAAAGCCCCAGGGAGACCTGCAGGCGGATTATGGGGCCTGCAGCCAGCCAACCTCCTCTATATGGGGCGGCGTCGGTAGGGGTGGCAGAGGTTAGACCTTAGGCGGACTGTCAGGGTGGGGGCTTGGAACATCCGTTCCCTGCGACAGGACGATCGGTTACCACTACTATCGAGGGAATTGAAGCAGCTGAGAGTTGAGGTGGCTGCTCTCTCGGAGGTAAGAAGACCTGGCAGCGGCACGATTAGTGTGGGTGGCTACACCTACTACTGGTCGGGCCGCAGCGATGGCCACCATCTCCAGGGAGTAGCCATAGCCATCTCCAGCAGACTTCAACCCTCGGTAGTTGAGGTCACTCCAGTCGATGAGCGTATCATGATATTGAGACTGAAGCTTTCATTTGGCTTCATGTCTCTTGTTGCTGTATACGCTCCTACGGATGTATATAAACTTGAGGTGAAAGAGATGTTTTACACCAAACTTGCATCTGTGGCGAGATATTCGTATTGTTCTGGGCGACTTCAATGCGGTATCCGGCTGTGATCGAGCTGGCTACGAGATGTCTGGCGGTCCTCATGGCTCAGGAGCTGATACTGGCAGCGAGAATAGCCTCCTTTTCCGTGACTTTGCTAGGTCCCAGAAATTGAGGATTTCTGGCTTCTGGTACCAGCATTCTGACCCACATCGTTGGACTTGGTACAGCGGTACGGGTAGAGTGGCCAAGGAGATCGACCACATCCTCGTTAGCACTCGATGGAGGATCCTCCAGAACTGCAGGGTGTATCGAAGCGCTGAGTTCTGTGGAACTGATCATAGATTAGTTGTGGCTACTCTCCGGGTCCACTTTAGAACCCCTCGTCGCCCAAATGAACACCGTAGGGTGTTTCATTTGGACAGATTGAGGGAGGACGAGTGTACCCGGGGGTTTGCCGAGGCTATCTCTGGTCGTCTCACAGCACTCGAGGGCCAGACAGACCCTGTTCTTATGTGGGATACCTTCAAACGTGAAAGGCTTGATGCAGCTCAGGAATCCATTGGTGAACGCCCAAGAACAATACAGAATTCCATCTCGCAGGAGACACTGGAAGCCACAGATGCTTGTCGTGCGGCTCGACTGTCAGGGGATCGCAACTTGCACCGCTCTCTGGTGCGCAGGACTAGGTGACTGTTGAGAAGGGATAAGGAACAGTTTATCAGTAGTCTTGCAGAGGAGGTCTAAAGCCATTTCCTTGTAAATGACCTTCGTCCTGCCTACCAAGCTCTGAAAAAGTTGAACTCCAAGCCCCCCTCACAGACGACTGCAGTCCGCTCAGCAAGTGGCCAGATAATCTCAGATCCTGATGGGGTGCGTGTGCGTTGGGCTGAGTATTTTGAGCAGTTGTATCAGGATGATCCACCAACAGTTAACATGGATGCGGGTAATGTTGAGATTCCTCTGCCAGATCCACCCATCAGCGAGGATCCACCCTCCCTGACCGAAATCAGGGGGGCAATCTCCAAGCTGAAGAGTGGTAAAGCAACAGGTGTTTGTGGCATCCCAGCCGAATTGTTAAAGGCTGGTGGAGAACCTATGGCAAGGGGCTTGCATGCAGTCCTGTATGCCATCTGGCAGACTATTACCTTTACCCCTGACCTGCTGAGGGGTGTGGTCATCCCTCTCTGGAAGGGGAAAGGGGATCGGTGGGACTGCAGCAATCACCGAGGCATTACACTACTCAGTGTACCAGGCAAGGTACTCTCGTACATCTTACTGAGACGTATCAGGGACCACCTGTTGAGGCACCAAAGGCCGGATCAATTTGGATTCACTCCTGGTAAGTCCACAATAGACCGCATCCTGGCGCTTCGAATCATTATAGAGCGCCGTCGTGAGTTCGGACGTGGGCTGCTCGCAGCCTACATCGATCTCAAGAAGGCGTTTGACACGGTGCATCGCGAATCTTTCTGGGAGATCCTGAGACTAAGAGGAATTCCAATAAGGATTATTGGACTAATAGCAAACCTGTATACAGGAACTGAAAGTGCTGTAAAGTGTGGTGGGGGCCTATCGAGCTTCTTCCCTGTTAGTTCAGGTGTGAGGCAAGGCTGTGTTCTTGCACCAACACTTTTCAACACTTGCATGGATTGGATACTGGGTAGAGCTACTGTCCAAAGTCACTGTGGAGCAACTCTGGGCAATATCAAGGTTACAGACCTTGACTTTGCTGATGATGTTGCCGTACTCTCTGAATCTCTGGAAACCCTTGTGGCGGCTCTTGATGCATTTAGCAATGAAGCGAAGCCCCTGGGGCTAGAGGTCTCCTGGACCAAGACCAAGATCCAAGATTTTGGGGGCCTGCTAGGAGACCCTGTCCAGTCAATACGTGCTTGGGGTGAAAACATCGAAGTCACAAAGAGCTTTATATACCTCGGTAGTGCTGTTCACGACTCTGGGCTGTCAGACCAAGAAGTCAGTAGACGGATTGGCCTGGCAGCAGGGGTCATGAAATCTCTCGACAAAAGTATTTGGAGATGTCGGTACCTGTGCAGAAGGACCAAGTTACGCGTTTTCAAGGCCCTGATACTGCCAGTTTTACTCTATGGTAGTGAAACTTGGACACTATCTTGTGCTCTGAAATCTCGTCTTGATGCCTTTTGTAACAGATCCTTGTGCCGGATCATGGGGTACAGTTGGCGGGACCATGTGTCCAACCAACGGCTGCACCGTGAGACCGGTACAGGACCTGTTACTTGCACAATCCGTGATCGCCAACTCAGGCTATATGGCCACTTGGCTCGACTCCCACAGGATGATCCTGCCCATCAGGTTGTCTCTGTCCGAGACAACCCTGGATGGAGGAGGCCTGTGGGACGACCGAGAAGGTCGTGGCTTAGGCAGATCGATCAAACCTGTCGTGAGGAACTAGAGATGGGCCGGGCCCCTGCCTGGCGGCTCGCCATGAGGGACCCTCGCAGGTGGAAACAAAAGGTGGATGCAGCTATGCGCCCCTGCCGGCTTTAGCCCCAAAATGATGATGATGATGATGACTGCTTTACTCCCAGACATCACACGCGAAACCTGTGATAAAGCATGCTGAATTATCAGTGAAATTTCCAGGTATCTATTTAGATCTACAATTGAGCTGGAAATGTACCCTAAAACCAAATAAGCATAATTTAAAACATATTTACAACTGTTTAACATAATAATGTATATTGTTGTTTACATGTTTTTATATTTATACTTTTAGAATATATTAGAGGTATGATATGAAACAATAATCTGCTGAAATGTATAGTATTGTTCACATTTTTTCACATATATATAAATGCCGTAGGTAATACAATGTTTAGTTTTAGAATACATTGGAGATATCTTATAAGATAAAATAAGCTCTTGAATGTGTCATTTTTAGGCTCAACGCCGTCAGTCAAATAGCGTTATCATGCTGAGGTCTTATAGAACAGTGTACCTGAGAATTTCTACAATGAATGTATTTTCAAACAATACCTGTCATCTCAATACACTTCAGTTTATAATTGTAGGTCAGGTTAAAATACTTACATGCTAGATTATATATGTATACTTGTATGATATGTAATTTCCTTTCAGTAGTCCTATGGTAAGCAGTATATGCAAAATGCTCATATTATATGCAATACACGTTTGATGCTTTAGTGATATGTCCTATGTATATATGTTCAACTGATCTTGAGTTACTTCATACATACAATTTATACCATTTATATGGGAGACTTGTGCTCAAAGATCACCCAGCTATGTATTAATATATGTATTTTGACTACCTACCCATGTGCAACACCCTGGAGGTTTCTGTTTGGAAGAAATGTGCTCAAGCTGGTTCCCCTATTCCAGCAACTTCATTGGATTGACAGTAATTTAGAATGTGTTTGTCTTTAAGATGTAAGTAGTTCAGAATATGCCCATCTGTCAAATGTATGCAATTCAGAGTAAAGTGATGCACCATCTAAGCACAATATACTGAAATATTAGTGTTTTTTTGTTCTAGGAGTATTATTCTTAATGCAGTTGTGCTATCTAAGAACATCAATAGTACGGTGCACCAGAATAATCGTTTTTCCTTTTTTCCCCCTTTTTCAGATTTAATTAGGAAAACTGCCAAGGTCTAGATTAATGGTCATGTGTCTTCTGTGCCAGGTAAGTATTTGACTGTTATCCGGTAAGTCATTGGTGAACCCACAAGCTCCATGGTAATTACCCATCGGCCAGAGAAACACTCAAATATACCGTAACTCAAGATGCATTCACATAAAGTGAAGGGGATAGATCCCTTCGTAGAGAACAAGATGTGTACAAGGGTGCGCTGTAGTGCTGAAAATATGTACAATAGAGGAAAGAAAGATTTGTGCAATTAATTAGAAAATTATTACAGTTAGTACCTGAGGAATCCCAAAATTCAGTCATTTTTCCCATATTATTGTATATACTGATATTCAACACCGATTGGATTCCTCCAAGTTTATTTTATTTATTCGTTTTTTTTTATAGGGGGGGGGGGGGATCAAAGTTGTGCAAATAATCTGCCTATGTCCTACAAAAGTTATACACAAAATTCTAGCTCTCAGGAGGCAGCAATTTTCATCCACCCCATGAAAACCAAAGAAAATTACCAATGTTTGCAAACTCGATGTTGCAGACAATTGTCCCCGGCTAGACATTGGCCTTGTTCTGGGCGACTTCAATGCGGTATCCGGCTGTGATCGATCTGGCTACCAGATGTCTGTTGACCCTTATGGCTCCGGGGCTGATCCCAGCAACGATAACATAGTACAGCGATACAGGTACTGTGGCCAAGGATATTGACCATATTCATGTCAGCACTCGATGGAGGATCCTTCAGAAGTGCAGGGTTTACAGGAGTGCCGAGTTTTGTTCTACCATAGGCTGGTAGTGGCTACCCTCCGGGTCCACTTCATAACTCCTCGTCCTTCCAGTGGCCACTCTAGGGTGTCTCACTTGGACAGACTAAGGGAGGAGGAGTGTACCTGTGGGTTCGCCACGGCAGTCTCTGATTCACAGAACCTGAAACTTTACTGACTAAGCTGCTCTGTGGGCGTCATTCAAGCGCAAAACACTGGAAGCAGTACAGGAGTCCCGTTGGCGTAATCCCGAGGGATAGGCAGAATTTCATCTCCTTGGAGACATTAGAGTCCCCTGAAGCGTGATGCATGGCTCCGCTAAATGGCAATCAGGATGTTGTTTCTTGGTTTGTAGGGCTCAGACACTGGTGAGAAGGGACAGAGAACAGTTCATCAAGATTTTTTTTTTTTGCTGAGGTTGAAGGCCATTTCTTGGTAAGTGACCTTTGCCCTGCCTACCAAGCACTTAGAAATATATCTCTAAGCCCTCCTCAAAGATGACTGCAGTCCACTCAGTGGTTGGACAGATCATCTTAGATCATGTTGGAGTTTATGAACGTTGGTAGTATTTTGAACAGCTGTACCAGGTAGACCCTCCAACAGTTAGCGTGGATGCAAGTGGCATCACAATACCTATGCCAGACCCACCCATCAGCAAGGAACGTCCTACCCTAAATGAGGTTAGGATGGTGATTTATAAGCTGAAGTGTGGAAAAGCCGCAGGCATATGATATATCCCTGCTGAACTGGGGCCTGCATGCAGTCTTGACTGCCATCTGGCAGTCTGGTTTCATTTCCGCTGACCTGTTGAGGGGCGTGGTCATCCCTCTCTGGAAGGAGAAAGGGGATCGTTGGAACTGTAGCACCTACCATGGCATTGTACTGCTCAGTATGTTAGGCAAAGTTTGCCCACATTCTTCTGAAATGGATGTGCGACCACCTACTAAGGCACCAAAAACTGGAGCAGTCTGGATTCACTCCTGGTAAGTCCACAATAGACCGTATCCTAGCGGTTTGAGTAATTGTGGAACGCCGTTGTGAGTACGGTCGTGGGCTGCTTGCAGCCTACATCGACCTCAAGAAGGTGTTTGACACGGTTCATCGAGAACCGCTATGGGAGATTCTGAGACTTAGGGGAATTCCGAGACGGATTATTGGCTTTATATTGCTGCAAAGTGTGGTGGGGGCCTGTTGAACTTCCCTGGTAATTCAGAGGTGAGGCAAGGTTGTGCCTCACCCCTGCACCAACACTTTTCAGCACCTGCCCATCAGGTTGTCTCTCTGCGAGACAATCCTGGGTGGAGGAGGCCCATGAGACGACCTAGGAGGAGGTCATGTCTTGGGCAGAACAACCAGACCTGTCACGAGGTGTTAGGGATGGGCTGAAGCTGTGCTGGGAACACTGCTGCATGATCGACAATTGAGCCAAGCATCGAGGATGGGGATGCCATTGATCAGTGGCAAGTTAATTTTGTTTACTTTTCCCCCCTTTGTTATTTTATTATTATAATTTTTATTTATTATTATTTTTATAATTTTCTTTATTATATATAATTGTCGACGATGTTTATATGGTACTCTAGATTAACATGAACACGGTTCCTGGAGAATTTGGTTTTAACCAAGGCATGATACGTTCATGTGGTTGGTTTGTGTAATGAATTTGATTACCTAATAACGACCATCTTGTATAAAGGTTACAAGTGTCATTGACCGTGCAGGCTTCAAATCTATCATTATAATTGCCAGTAGAAGTTGATTACTTTGAGGCTCAAGGAAATTAATCTCTTTCTTTTTTATTTTTTTTATTTTGTTTGCAGCCAGAGAGAAAGAGAGAGAGAGAGCGGCTAGCATAAAGTGATCTGTCAGCACTCCAGTGTAAATGTACATTTGGTGGTACTGTATAGACCATGACCCATGTGTTATGGATTGTACAAAATACACCCCTTTCATTTTTCATTTTTTCAGTATGAAAAAAATCTTGTCACAATTATATATATATATATATATACATATACACAAATATATATATATATATATAATATAAATATATATATAATATATATATACGTATTGTATATATAAATATATATATATACATATTGTATATATAAATATATATACATATTGTATATATAAATATATATACATATTGTATATATAAATATATATAAGAATATGTATATATACACAAATGTATGTAAATGTAATATATAATATATATACATATATTGTATATATGTAAATATATATATAAATACATACATGTCATATATCTATCTATATATATAGATATAAATATATATAGATATAAAATATATAAAAATATATATAAGAATATATATATACATATATATACATATATTATAGATATATGATATATATATTTACATATACATATATATATACATATATACATATATATATGTATATATATAAATATATATATATATATATGTATATCATATATCTATAATATGTATATATATTTATATATATACATATTCTTATATATGTATAGATATATATGATATGTATGTATTTTCTTCATATATTAATTCATATATATACAATATATATATTATTTATATTGTATATTATATTTATATATATTTATATATATACTTATGTATATATATAAAATATATATACATATATTATATATATATTAAATATAGATATATATAGATAGATATATAGATATTTATATAATACAATTAATATATAAATATTGATATATCTATATTTCAAATATACATATATACACAAATATATTATAAATATATATAATATATTTATATACACATATATCATTTTTATTCTTAGACACACACACAGACTCCAGTCGATGAACATTTTATGAAGCTTACATTTGGTTTCATGTCTCTTATTGCTATATGCTCCTACTGATGTTTATTAACTTGAGATGTTTTACGCCAAACTTGCATCTGTGACAGACAGCTGTCCTCATCAAGATATTCGCATTGTTCTGGATGACTTTAGTGGGGTATCTGGCTCGACCGAGCTGTATATGAGGTGTCTGTCGGTCCTCATGGTTCAGGATCTGATTATGGCAGTGAGAATAGCCTCCTTTCCCGGGACTTTGCTAGGTCCAGAAATTGAGGATTTCTTGCTCTTGGTATTAGTATTCTGACCCGCATCGTTGGACTTGGTACAGCGATACAGGTAATGTGGCCAAGGAGATTAACCACATACTCGTTAGCACTCACTGGAGGATCCTCTAGAACTGCAGGGTGTATCAGAGTGTCGAGTTCTTTGGAACTGATAATAGATTACTTGTGGCTAATATCTGGGTCTACTTCAGTCCTCTCAGACAACTGCAGTCCATTCAGGAGGTGGCCAGATAATCTCTGTTGGGGGTGCATGTGTGTTGGGCTGAGTATTTGGGCAGTTGTACCAGTTTGATCCACCAACAATTAACTTGGATGCGGGTAGTGTCGAGATTTTTTGCCAGACCCAACCATCAGCGAGGATCCACCCTCCCTGACTGAAGTCAGACGGGCAATCTTCAGGTTGAAGAGTGGTAAGCAGCGGGTATCTACAGCATCCCAGGTGAACTGTTAAAGGCTGGTGGAGAACCTATGGCAAGGGGCTTAGATGCTATTATGTCTGCCATCAGGAAGACTGATACAATTCTCCTGACCTGCTGAGGGGTGTGGTTATCCCTCTCTGGAAGGGGAAAGGGGATCAGTGGGACTGCAACAATCACCAAGGCATTACACTACTCAATAAACCGGGCAAGGTTCTTACCCACATCCTTCTGAGATGTATTAGAGACCACCTGCTGAGGCACCAGAGGCCGAAGCAATCTGGATTAACTCCTGGTAAGTCCACAATAGACTATTCGGGTGCTTCAAGT
>NC_061830.1:28100645-28130645 GCF_019202785.1 Penaeus chinensis | reverse complement strand
GGGGGTAGGGGTGAGAGTGGGGGCGGGGAGAGAGGGGAGAAAGAGGGGGTGAGAAAAAGGAAAAAAAAAAGGAAAGGGGAGGGGAAAAAAAGGGGGGGAAGGGGAGATAAAAAGAAAGAGGGGAGAGAGGGGGGGAGAGGGGAGAGAAGGGGTGAGGAAAAAAGAGGGGAGAAAAAGGGGGGGGGGGGGGGAGAAAAGAGAGAGGGGAGAGAGAGAGGGGGAAGGAGAGGAGAGAGAGAAGAGGGAGGATGGGAGGAGAGAGGGGGAGAAGGGGGAGTGAGAAGGGAGGGGGGAGGAGGGAGGGAGAAAAGGGGGGGGGGGGAGAGAGGGTGAGAAAAGGGGAAGAGGAGAGGAGGGAGCCCGGGGAGAGTAGAGGAGAGAGGGGGGAAGGAGAGAGAGGAGTGAGGAGGGGGGGGAGAGGGGAGAGAGAGGGGGGGGGAGGGGGAAGGGTGAGGGCGGAAAGAGAGGGGGAGAGGGGAGAGGGGGGGGGGGGAGAGGGGATTAGAGGGGGAAGGAGAGGAGGGGGGGGAGAGGGGGAGAGCGACCCCCGAGAAGGAGGGAGAGAGAGGGGGAGGGGGGGGGGGGGGGGGAGAGGATGGGGAGAAGGGGGGGAAAGAAGAGGAGAGGGGGGGGGAGGGGAAAGAGAGAGAGAGTGGAGAGAGAGAGTGAGAGAGGAGAAGAGAGGAGAGGTAAAGGGAGGGAAGAGATGAGTAGGATAAAGAGAGAAGGGAGGGGAGATGAGGAGGGGGGGGGGAGGAAGGGGAGGGGGGGGGGGGGGGGGGGGGGGGGGGGGGGGGGAGGGGGGGGGGGGAAGAAGAGAGAAGGGAGAGAGAGAGAAAAGAGGGAAGGAGAGATGGGAGAGGAAGAGGAGGAGAGGAGAGAGAGAGGTTGAGGAGGGCGAGAGAGTGGAAGGTGGATGTGGATCACCGGTCGAGAAGAAGATGTGATTCATGGATGGTATGGGAGGGATGTAAGAGGGGATGGAGGGAGGAGGGGGGGGGGCAAGGAGGGGGGGAGAGGGGGGGAGAGAGACTACGGGTTAGGGGCGAGGAGGGAGGGATGAGCTACGAGGAATGAGAGATTGAATATAGAGACCGGATGTATTAGGGAGATGAAGATGCTTGAGACGGGAAAAGATGGAGAGGAAAGGAAAGAAAAAGGAGAAAGGGAGGAAGAGAAGGAGGAGGAGGGAGGGGAGGGGGAGTGGGACAGAGGAGATAAGGTGCGAGGAAAAAGAGGAGATGGAGGAGCGGAGAGAACGAGAGCTAGAGAGGGTAGAATTGAGCGAGAGGGAGAGAGAAGATTTTGTTTAATCATGTGTGCGACGGTGCAAGTTGATGGCGGGTGATTGTGGGGAGAGAAGAGAGACTGTGAGATGAGATGAGGGAGACGAGACAGAGTTTGTTGAGAGAGTGAGTGGAGGAGAGTTGAGTATGAGGAGAAACGTGAGATTAGAGAGAAGAAGAGAAAGCGAGGAGAGGGAGGAGGGGGGACAGAGGAGAGAGAGAGGAAGTAGAGAGGAGAGACATGAGAGAAACGAAATGAGAGGAGGAGAGGGGAAAAAAGAGAGAGAAAGAAGAGGAAAGGAAAGAGACCAGGAGAGGAGGAAGATGAGAAGAGATGGAGAAGGAGATGAGACGAGGCAGCTGTCGAGCGGCGAGGAGAGAGGAAGGAGGGACGGCAGAGGAGAGGGAGCGGAGAGAGGGAGAAGAGAGAAAGAGAGAGGGAGGAAAAAAAGAGAGAAAAAGGAGAGACAGGGGAAAAGGAGAGAGGAGAGAGAGAGGGATGGGGAGGAGGAGATAGTAGAACTAGGGAAAGGGGGGCACGGCGTGTGTGTGGGGGCCCGGTGGGGATGGTGTCTGCGGGTGGAGGGACGCTGTGGGTTGGGGGGTTGGTCGGGGGCGTCAAGGTGGTGGTTCTGTTTTTGGGTGGGGGACAGGGGGCTGGGGTGGGGGGCTGCTAAGAGAATGGGAGCGACGGGAGTAGAGAGACGGATGAGGTCCTGAGAGAGGAGAAGAGGGGAGGTACGGGAAGATGGAGCGAGAGAGAGCGGAGGAGGAAGCATGGGAGAGGGGAGAGAGCGGGAGAGATGGAGAAGAGAGGAGAGGAAAGAGAGTTGAGAGAGGTGGGAAAAAAAAGAGGGAAAGAAGAGAAAGCGAGAAAAGAAGAGGACAGAGAGGGCAGAGGGAAGAGAATTAAAGGAGAAAAAGGGAGGAGAGAGAGGACGAGAGAGCGAGAGAGGGGAGAGAGGACAGCGGGGGGTGGGATTTGGTGCTGGCAAGATTGGGGGGGGGGGGAGGGGGTGGTGGGGAAATATGTGAGGGTGGGATGGGTTAGCGGAAGGGGGGGGGCGAGACGGGGAGAGGAATGATGAAGAGAGAGAGCGAGTGATGAGGAGAACGAGGGGGGGGAGGAGACGGAGGGAGGGAGAGAATCATCGAGCAGGGGGCATGGGGCGGGATGCTGGCTAGAGGAGAAGAAAGAGAGAGGAGGGATAGAAGAGGGGGGTGGGAGGACAGGAGGGAGGAGGGGAGGGTGAGAGACGAGGGGGGTGGTAGGGGAGGAGGGCGAGAAGAAGCGGAGAGAGAGAGGAGAGAGTGAGAGAGACGAGGAGGGGGAACGAACGTTTGCGAATCGGCTAGGAGACAGATTGAGGAAAGAGGGGGGGGGGGGGGCGACGAAGAAGAGATTGTAGAGGAGGGGGGTGAGTGAGAGAATGAGAGAGAGAGGAGGGGGGGGGAGAGAGAGAGAGGGGGGGGGAGGGGGGACGAAGGGTGAGATGTAGGAGGACGATGGCGAGGGAGGATGAAGGAGAGAGGAGAGAGGAGACGGAGTGAGAGATCGTTGAGGAGTTGAGCGACTTCGCTCTGGGTGGATTGGAGGGGGTAGGGGAGATGAGAACATGTTAAGGAGGGGGAAATGGAGAGGGGAGAGAGGAGAATGGAAGAGGGCTGGGGGGGAGTGGGGGGGGAAGAGGGGGAGAGAGAGAGGGAGAAGAGGGAGAGGAGAGGAGTGAGGGAGGAACTGGAGGCGCGTAAGATCTGAGGAGGATCGAGGGGAGAGGGAAGTAAGGGTATCGAGAGAAGATGACAGAAGTTCTAGATGGAGGGTAGGGGAGGGAGATGAGGGAATAGAGACAAGAGAGAAAGGAGAAAGAGAAGAGAAGAAGGAGAGAGAGGAGGGAAGAGGGGGACAGGAGAGAAAGGCGAGAAGGAGCGGGAAGAATGGTGGAGGAGGGAGAGCAAGGGGGAGAGTGAGATTGAATCCATAAGGATGGGAGAGAGATGGTGAGGGAGTGGATGCGCGGAGTGAGTGAAGAGATTACTATTTTTTCTCTTGGGTTTCCGTAGTGAGTGAGAGAGTGAGTGGAAACGGAGGGGCACTGGGAGGAAGTGAGTGATGAGAGTGGAGTGAGGAGTGAGTGACGAAGACGTGACGTGTAGAGATTGATGAGTGGGATGCGCAGGTGGGGAGATTGTGAGATGAGGCGAGGAGAGGGGGAAAACGGAGAGTAGGAGGGAGAGGACCAGAAAGGCGAGAGGAGAATAGGGAGGGAGGAGAGGGAGAGAGAGATATGAGAGAAAAAAGGGCAAGAGAGGAGGTAGAGGAACAAAAAGAAGCAGGAGAAAAGATGAGGATAGAAGGGGAAAGAGACAAGCGAGAGGGAAGAGAGAGAGAGGAGTGAGCGAGAGGGGATGGCAGAGAGAGAGGTGCGGGATTGAGAGAGGAAGAGGGAGGGAGAAGTAAGAGGTGAGGGGAGGAAGTAGGGAGGCGGAGGATGGTAGAGTGGAGGAGGAGAAAGAGAAAAAGGAGGAAACGAGGAAGGAGGGGGGGAAAAAAGAGAGGAAAAAAAGAGAGAAGGAAAAAAAAGAAGAAAGGAAGGATACATGATAGAGGAAAGAGAGATGAATGGAGGAGAGGAGAGGTGGAGAGAGAATGAGAGAGATGAGAGATGCAAGAAGAGGGGAAATAGATGAGAGAGATATAGGAGCGGAGAGAAGGATAGAGAGATGTGTGGGAGGCTGAGAGGAGAGGAGGAAGAGATAGATAGATTCAAGGTCCTTGAGAGAGGAGAGGAAGAGGGAGAGGGAGAGACGAGGGCGAGAGAGAAAGGGGAGAGAGAGAAGAGAGAGGATAGGAGAAGAAGAGAGAAAGAGCTTGATTCGTGATAGAGAGGAAGAGAAAGACAGATGATGCCCAGGAGAAGAGAAAGGAGAGAGGACAGGAAAAGAAGGAAAGAGACGGAGAAGAGGAGTAACAAGAGAAAATAAGAAGGAGAAAAAAAAACAGAGAAAGAGGAGAGGGAAGAGTGGAGAGGGTAGAGAAAAAAAATGAGAGAGGAAGGAGGAGAAAGGAGAATAGGGGAGAGGGATGAGGAGGATGAGGAGGAAAGAGGAAGAGAAAGGGACGAGAAGGAGGGGAAAAGGATGAGGGAGAGGAGAGGATGAGGGCAGGGAAACGAGGAAGAGGAGGAGCGCGAGGAGGATTTAAGACAGGGGGGGACGATAAAGAGAGAAGGACAGATCGGAGGAGGATGAGACTGAGGGAAGGGGGGACAGATTAGAAGAGAGAAGAAGGGGCCAGGCAGGAGGAGAAGAAAATAAAAAGTAAGAAAAGGAACAGACAGACAAGAGAGAGGGGGGGAGGGGGGGGAAAAGAGAGATGAGAGAGGAGATGGAGGAAGGAGGTAGTGGAGGGTGAGAAGATGAGCAGAGGAGATAGAGATGAATAGAGGTTGTTGAGACTTCGAGGGATAGAGAGAGTGAGGACACGTGTGGAGAAGAAGATCGGATAGGATTGAGATCGACGGGAGGTGGGGATGAGGAGTGGTGGGGGGGAATGAGGAGAGACGATGAGATAGAGGGAGAAGAGAGGGGGGGGAAAAACGTAGGAGAGGAGAGGAGAGGTTGGAGAGTAGAGTGATGAGGATGAGAGAATGGAGAGCTAGAGAGATGAGGGGTGACTGTTGATGCAGGGTTTAGAGGGGAGAGGATATACGCGTGTGGTCCGGGCGAGGCAGGATTTTATGATATGGAAGAGATATTCTGGGGTGGACGAGGAAGGGCGACCCTTTTTCTCCTTGGATATGGAGTAATCTGATTATGTAAGCTGGGCCTCGGAACGGAATCAGATGTGAGAGAGATGAGAGAAGAGGAAAAGAGAGGAGGGGGGGGACAGGAGAGAACAGGGTGATTGGGCTGGGATAGGAGGAGAGGAGGGGGGGGGGAAGAGAGGAGATCGGACCGAGCGTGATAGTAGGAAGGAAGAGAGATGAGAGGAGGTACGCGAGAGAGAGATAAAAGAAAGAGAGGAGAAAGAAAGAGAAAGTTTGAGGGGCGAGTGAGAGAAACAACAGGAGGAGAGAGAATCATGAGAGAGCGAGAGAGAGAGAAGAGGGATTACGGACTTGACTAGGAGGATGGGAGAGAGGGAGCCTGAGAAGTTGTCGATGGGATTGAAGGGAGGGAAACTGTGATAACAGATTTATTCTTGAGAGAGGAGAGAAAAGGAGAGAGGAGAGGAAAGGGAAGAGAGAGGAAGAAATAAAGAGCGAGATAGGAGAGAATGAGAAGGAGAATTGAGAGAGAGAGCATGCGTGGAGAGGGAGAGAGAGGACAAGAGAGAGAGAGGAGAGGGGGATTGGGACGTGGGAGCGGGTAGAACGACAGGACTGGCCGATGTGTTGGGCCTGAGAGTGAAATTACGGAGGGGGGAGGGAGGGATGCACGCGGGTAAGAGGGTATGCGAGAGAGCGATGAAGATGGGAGGTACAACGAGGACGGGAGAGAGCATCGGTGAGAGAGAAGGGCGGAGACAGTCGGATGAGGAAAGGAATGGGGCCGAGTGTTCTGGAGATGAGGGTCGAGTAGAGAGAGAGCAAGGAGGAAAAAGAGGGGAGAGACAGAGGGGACAGAGGGGGGAAAAGCGGAGGAGGGACAGAAAATTGAAAGAAGAAGGACAGATGATGAGAGAGGAGACAGAAGAAAGAAAAGGAGGAGAGACAAGAGAAATAGAAAAGGAGAAGGGGGAGGAGCGACCAGGAGAAAGAGAAAAGGAGATAGGAGTGGGGAGGGGGACCGAGAGGTGGAGGGGGGGAGGGGGAACAGAGGGGGAAAAGGGGCGATGAGAGAGACTGAGAGGAGAGTAGGAGAGGCGGTGAAGAGGACGGGAGAGAGAGAGAACGGAGAGAGAAGATTGGGGTATGGGAGACCGAGCCGTTTCTGACGTAAGAGAGAGGGGGAGGAGAGGGAGGAGAGAGGAGGAAGTAGCGAGGTAAAAGGGAGAAGGGAAGTGGGCGGCGGGAGGAGGGAGGGTACACTGAGACTGAGAGCGAGGAGAGAGGCTAGAGAGAGGAAGAGAGAGGGGCGCTGGAGCGAATCAAGACGGCGATGATAGATGAGGCAGGGAGCGCAGTGATCCAGAGAGGGTTTAGAGGGAGTGGAGATGAGAGAGGGGAGAGAGAGTTGACACCGGAGTAGGAGGACCGAAAAGGAAAGGGAGAGGAGGAAGAGGAAGAGACGACACAGAGGAGAGGAGCAGAGGAGAGAGACAGGAGAGAGAAGAGGTGAGAGAGAGGACAGGAGGAGAGAGGGAGAAGAGGAGAGGAGGAGAGAAGGGAAAAGAGGCGAGAGAGAGCGGGGAAGAGGAGAGGAGAGCGAGATATTGGGAGAAGAGGGGAGGGAGGAGAGAGAAAGAGGAGAGAGCGGAAGGACGGCGATTAAAGAGGATAGAGGGCGAGAGGCGAGAGGAGGAAAGGGGAGGGTGAAAAAAGATGAGAGGAGAGGGAGAGAAGCTACAAAAACAGAAGAGGAGAGGTGGGGGGAAAGAGAAGGACAACAGGAGAGGAGGGGAGAAGACGGAGGACAGAAGCGGTAGATCGGACAGAGAGATGAGAGGGGAGTAGGAGTACAGAGAGAGGAACAAGACAATTTAGGAGAGGACAGAGAGAGGAGAGGGAGAGGATGAGCGAAGGATGAGAGCAAGAGCGAGGTGGGTAGGATGTCGGAGAGAGAGAGAGGAAAGAAGAATAGGCGGATAGAGATGGAGAGAAAGAGACGGGAAGCGTCCTGTGATCTCTTAGAGCAGAGAGAGAGAGAGAAGGGGTAAAAGTGAGAGAGATGAGAGGAGGAGGGAAGAAAAAAAAAGAGGATTGAGAGAGGGAGGGAAAGTAAAGGAGATGAGAAGGAGAAGAGTGAGAGAGGAGGAGGAAGAAGATAAGAGAGGGGATAGATGGAAGAGGAGGCGGAGAGAGAATGAGGAAGGAGTAGCGAAATGTAGAGAAGAGCGAGGAGGAGGGGGGAAGGGGGGAATGGGGGGGGGAAAAAAGGAAAAACGGTGGGGAGGAAAGGAGGGGGTGGGGGGGGGGGGGGGGGGAGGGGGGGGGGGGATGGGGGAATAAAGGAAAAAAAGAACAAACAAGAGTATTAGGAACCGTTAGGGCGTAGATGGGGGGGGAGAGGGATAGATGCGCGAGAGAGGGAGAAAAACGAGAGATTGCGGGGGGGGGCGCGGTTTTGAGAAAGAAAAGGCACGGAGAGATGGAAGAGAGAATAGAGAGAGCGTTGATAAAGAGAGATGAAGAGAGAGGGGGGACGGAGAGAGAGAATGAGAGAAGGGAGGATTTGTGGTTTGGGGGTGGGAGAAGATCATGGATCGGGCGGGGGTCTTGCATTGGGGTTTTGGAGAAACTTGTGGGGCTGGAGAGAGATCAGGCTGGAGTGGGGGGAAGGAGAGGGAGACAGAGAGAGGAGGGGAATACGGAGAGAGACGGAGGGGGGAGGACGAGAGAGGGGAAGCGGAAGATGACTGATGAAGGGTTGATGGAATGGGGACTGGCATCTGGGGAGGGGGGTGTGGGAGAGTATAGGGGGTAAGTGGGGAGGTGTTGTGGGGGGGGGTGAGAGGGAGAGGAGACGGATTGTCTGAAATTGAGGGGGGAGAAGAGGGGAGGGAGAGAGAAAGGAGAAAAGAGAGAGAGGGAGAGAAAAAAAGCAGAGAGCGAGAGAGAGGAGGAAAAAAAGAAAGAGAAGGAAAAAAGACGAGAAAAGGAAAAGCAACGAAAGAAGAAAAAGAAGAGGGAAGAGGAAACATTATAGGAGAGAGGCGGGTATGATGGGGAGGATGGAGAGGGAAAGGGACCAGGGGACAGGACGAGAGAAGATGAGGAGAGAGAGAAGAGGGGGGAGGAGGGGGGAGACGAGGAGAGAAAAAGGCGAAATGGAGCGAGGAGAGCAGAGGAGGAAGCATACAGGAGGAGAGGAAGAGAAGAGTGGAGAGAGAGAATGGCGAAGAGAGAAAAGACAATACAGAGGAGAGGAGAAGGATCGAGAGAGAGAGAGAGAGAGGAGACGATAGATGATCAGGGCTATCCCGGCATCGATTTAACGCGAAGCGGTTTGTGTTGATGTGACGGAGGTCGGACATCGTGGAGGAGAAGCTGGAGTCGAGACGGGATTGGGTTGTACTAAGAGTGTGAGGAAAGGGAGGGGCAAAAGGAGAGGAGATGATGAAAAGAAAAGGACAGGACAGAGAGGAGGAGGGGAAAACCAAGAACAGACAGAGATTAAGAGGGAGGGACAAGGGGGGACAGGACCAGAGCGAGAGACACAAAAAACCGGACAGAGCGAGAGATGAGAGACGGGGGACAAAGGACATACAGAGATAGGAGAGAGGAGGGACAAAAGACAGGGGGGAAGTGGAGTCCCGAAGAGAGGAAGACCAAGACAGGGGGGACAGGTGAGAGGAGAAGAGGGAGAGGTGACAGGAACAGGGAGAGAGAGGGGGAAGAAACAAAGGGGGGACAGGGCCAGAGAGAGAGGAGAGAGACAAAACACAGACTGTAGAGAGAGAACAAAAAACAGTCGAGAGAAAAGAGGCGAGATGCCGAACAACCAGGGTACAGAGTTGAGAGAAACAACTAACCCAGTACAACAGAGAGAGGCGAGAGAGAGAAGGGACAAGGGGGACAAGAGAATTTAGAGAAGGGACGATGAGAGAGGAGCCAAGACAGGGACCGCGGGGCTGAGAGAGGAGTGAGGACGAGGAAAGAGTAGCGAGTGGAGGAGGGAGATAGAGAGGAGGACAGAGATGGACGAGGAGAATGGAAGAGAAGTTTTGGAGGGAGAGAGAGAGCGTCGGGCGGGGTGGACGATCGGGTAGGATTAGGATGGATCATACTAGGAAGATTATGATGGGGGGATGGAGGGTTTGCCAGGTGGGTAGGGTGTAGTTGTAGGGGTGGGGGTGGTGGTTCAGGGCGACGACGGTGGACTGGGGGCGATCAACGTTATCTTGTTGGGAAACGGAGCAGAGGAGTGGATGGCGAGAATTTGCTGAGCTATCCAGATCTGCCTGGAGCTTGGGGTTTGTGGGAAGGTGGCATGCTCTGATGTATGGAGGATTGGAGAGAGAGATAGAGAGAGACGTGAGGAGTGAGGGAAGAGAGAGAAGAGGACGGGATAGAGAAGAGGAGAGTGAGGAGAAGAGAGAGTGAGGGAGAAAGAGAGAAGAAAGAGAGAGAGGATAGAGGAGGGAGAGGTGAGATCGATCTCGACCAGAAGAGAGGTGGGGGAGATAGCGGGAGGGTGAGGAACGCGAGTATGGAGGTCGAATTTATGAGATGGAGCAGGATGAGTGAGGGAGGAGATGGGGGAGAGAAGAAGGGGATGGGGGACGAGGTGAGAAAGGAACTAAGGAGAATAGATGGGGATGTGCTAAAAGAGAGAGCTGGAAGATGGGGAAAAAGTGGGTAAGAGAAAAAAGAAAGAAGAGTCTGAACGGAAGAGGAGGAAAGAAAAAGGGGGGGGGGGGGAAAAGTGAAGATCGAAGAGATTTGGGCTAGGAAGCGGTAGAAGTTTTTCGTTGGAAATACTGCTGGTGTGTCGAGAGGGAGAGACATGTGATAAGAGAGAGTGGATTAGATTTCCAGTGACATTGTAGGGATATGAGGATGATTGGGGAGAGAGGAGAGAGAGATAGAGTGAGAGTGGGAGGTGAGGGACAGGGAGGAGAGAAGGAGCTGAAGGATAGAGGAAGAGAGGGAGTGAGAGAAAGTAGAAGAGAAGCGAGAGAAGAGAGAGAGAGATGGGAAGAAGAGGACGGACTTCGGAATGGAGAGAAGAGGCGTGATAGGAAGGGAAGAATAACCACGTGAGGGTTGAGAGGAGTAACGAGAGAGATGAGAATGGGAAGGGGAATCGGAGTAATCGAAGAGGGAGGGAAGGAGAAAGAGGAAAAAAAAAACATAAAAAAAAAAAGAGAGGTTCCTGGAGAGAGGAGAGAGAGGAGAGAGGGAGCCAGAGACTGAGAGAGAGAGAGAGAGTAGGGGAGAGGAGAAGAGAGAGAATGAGGAAAAATAGAGAGAAAGGGAAGGGAAGGGAAAAGAGAGAGACGGAGGCCGAGAAAGAGAGAGAGGGAGAAGAGAGAAGAGCGAGACAGATGATGAAGAGAGAGAGAGGAGAGGATGAGAGAGGAGCTTTGAGTAGGGAGAGGAGGATGTATGGAGTGACGAGGGGAGTTGAAGTAGAGAGGGAGGAACGGGGGGGTAGTGGAGAGATTGAGGAACGCGAAAAAAAGAAAAAAGGGAGAGGCTAGAAGGGGGGGGGGGGGGGGGGAAAGAAAAAAATAAAAAAAAAAGTAGAAAAAATCAGGGAGGGGCGGAAAGGGTAAAGGGAAGAGAGGGAAGGAAAAGAGGGAAGAAAAAGAGGAAAGAAAAGGGAGAAGAAGGGGGAAGGAAAAGGAGGGAGATAAGTATAGGGGAGAGAGATGAGGAGGAGAGAGGAAGAAAGAGAAGGAAAGAAAGAGAGATCGGGAGGAGAGAGAGGAGAAGATGGGGAGAGGGAGAATGAGATGAGGAGCCCTGAGAGAGAAAGAAGAAAAAGAGTGGGAGAGGAGAGAGGAGAGGACGACTGATGAGGGATGGAGAGGAACTGAGAGAGAGAACAAGAATGAGAGACAGACGAGGGGCGGTGGAAGGAGGCCTGAGACGAGTTGAGATGAGAGTAGTGAGGAGAGAGAAAGGGGGAAAGAGAAGCGGAGGAGAAGGGGACATGATGAAGGAGGGAAGGGAGAAGGGGCATGAAGAGGAGGGCCTCCAGGGGATGAGAGAAAAGGGGAAAAGAGAGAGAGAGAAGACAGAGAGAGAGAGGGAGAGAAAAGGACAGGTGGGAGAGAGAGAGAAGACCGAGAGAGACGAAGAGGAAGACAGGACAGAGAAGGATGGGAGAGAGGAACGGGAACAGAGGGAGAGGGGAAAAGAACTTGAGCGGGAGAGAGAGAAGACAGGCGGACAGAGCGAGGAGAAGACAGAGACAGAGAGGGGGAGAGAGTGAGGACAAGAGGTCCAGAGGGAGAGATGAGAAGGGACAGCGACAGAGGAAGGGGACAGAGGGAAGGGAGATAATAAACGAGGAGAGAGAGAGAGAGATGTGAGGAGGAGGATGGAGAGAGAAAGGGGGGAGTTGACGAAGTGTGACGCTGGAGTCGAGGTTGAATCAGAGATGGAGGGGAGGATGAAGCTTGGGGGGGTATGGTCGTTGGAGAGGAAGGAGGGTCAGAAGGGATAGAGGAAGGAAGAGACAGGAGGACAGAGAGAGAGAGAGGGAAGGGGGGACAGAGACAAGAGGAGAGACCGGAAGGGGCAAGGACAGAGGGGGGACAGGCGAGGCGATCAGAGCAGACAGAAGGACAGGGAGAAGGGGGGGACAAGAGAAGAGGACAGCGAGGGAGAAGACTACCAGACGGGCGAGAAGAGAGACGAGAGAGGAGATGCTGGAAAAGTGAAGGGGAACAGGATTAGGAGAGTGAGAGAGAAGGGACAGGAGGAGTGAGAGAGGAGAGCTGAGACATTGGTATGATGTTAGGGCGAGGAGGGAGAGAGAAGTTGAGAAGGCGAGAGAGAGAGAAGGGAGGAGGATGGGACAGAGCGAGGAGAAGAAAGAGAGAGGAGAACGAGGAAAAAGAGATGGAAAGGTGAGAGAGAGAGAGGAAGAGGGAGAGGGAAAAGAGGTGGTTGAGCGACGGAGAGGAGCTGAGGAGGAAAAGAAAGACGCAAGGGTAGGTGTCGGGGACGGAGGGAAGGGTTGGAGCGGAGAGACCGTGTGAGAGGGGTCGAGAGGGAAGAAAAGAAAGGCGAAAATGTGAGCGGGGTGAGGAGATGGAAGATGGATTTGCTGGAAAACTGAGTCTGAGAGACGGAAAGAGAAGGTGAGGGAGAGGAAGAGAGGAAGTGAGATGGAAAGAGGGAGAGGGCGCGGGGATAGGCGAGATGGAGGAGGGGAGGAGAGAAGGGGAGAGCGAGAGTGAGGAGAAGGAGAGAGGGGTGCGAGAAAGTGCGAGAGGAGATGAGTGAAGAGGAGCAAGAGGAGAGAATGAGAGAGTGGAGCTGGTTGAGAGGAGAGGAAGAGAGAGGGGGGGAGGAGAGGAGAGAAGAGGGGAGAGAGAGGAGCGAAAGAAGAGAGTGGAGAGAGACGAGGCGAAAGAAGAATGAGAATTA
The DNA here is from genome assembly GCF_019202785.1 of Penaeus chinensis. Classification (NCBI taxonomy): domain Eukaryota; kingdom Metazoa; phylum Arthropoda; class Malacostraca; order Decapoda; family Penaeidae; genus Penaeus; species Penaeus chinensis. The sequence goes on along the minus strand of NC_061830.1, from coordinate 28,118,152 downwards.
GTGAAAGAGATGAGGAGAGGCGAGGGAGGAGGAGGGATGAGGAGGGGAGAGGGAAAGAGGAGGTTGAGGGGGAGACGATTGACTGGAGAGAGAAGAGGGAGATGAGAGATCGGAAGGACGAGTTGAGAGGAGAGAGGGGGAAAAGGAGGAAGAGAGAAGAGGAGGAAGAGGATGGAGAGAGTAAGGACAGAGGTGGGGAGTTAGTAGACTGAGGGAGAGAAGAGAGAGAAGAGGGGGAGAGAGGAGAGGAGGAGGAGAGAGAAGAGGAAGCGGGGCGGGGAGAGAGAGAGAGGAGAGGAGAAGTGAGAAGACAGCAGGAAGGGGGACAGAGAGGGAGGTGGGGTCAGAGCGAGGTGAGCTGGAACGGGATAGGAGAGAGAGAGAAAGGAGAGAGGGAGAGTTCGGAGAGAGAGGAGAAGAGGAGGTGATGAGAGAGTAGCGACGAGAGAGAGAGAAGGGAGGACGAGGGAGAAGGGGCAAATGGAGGAGAGGAGAGGGCGAGGGATGTGAGATGGATCTTGGGGGAGAGAGAGGGAGGGGAGATGGGAGAGAGGAGAGGCGAGGGAGATGAGAGAGAGGAGAGAGAGGAGATGGGGAGCTAGACTGAGGTAAGAGAGGAGGAGGAGTAGGGATGAGAGATGAGACAGAGAGAGAGAGGAGGTTCGAGAGAGAGAAGTCCAGAGGGAGAGAGAGAGCAAGTAACAGAGGGAGGAGGAGGAGAGGAGAGTGAGGAGAGGAGAACGATGGGGGGGGGGGGGGGGAAGGGGGGGACACGACCAGAAGGCAAGATGGAGAGAGAGAGAGAGAAGGGACCCAGAGGAGACAGAAGGGGACAGAGAGGATGAGAGAGAGAGAAGAAACCAGAGAGAGTAGAGAGAGAAGAGAGGCGGATGAGAGATGATGAGCTAGCGAGAGAGACGGAGAGAGACGAGGAGAGGAGGGAGGACGGATGAGAGCGGGAGAGCGACGAGAGATGAGAGAAGGGGATAGGTAGAGATGATGATAGAGGGAGGCGGAGTGGAGAGGAGAGGAGAGGGACCCAGTGGATAGCGAGAAGGATAGAGAGCGATCGGGGGACGAGATGATGATTGGGGAGAGAGGAATGGATGAGATGCGAGCGAGAGAGGAGAGGAGAAGAGGAGAAAGAAAAAAAATGAGAAGGCGATGAGGAGAGGGCGAGAGAGGGAACAGAAGACGTACGATGTATGACGAGTTAGGGGGAAAGAGGGGATTAGAGTTAAGTACAAAGAAGAAGAGAGGAGGATAGCGAAAAAAACAAAAGAAAGAGCGGAGGGATGAGAGTCGAGGCGATATGCGGATGGAGAGGAGAGGAGGAGAGATCGAGAGGATAGCGAATGGATCGGTGGAGTAGAGGAGGGTGTGAGTAGATTCGAATAATTTTAATAGAGATAGTGAGGAAGGGGAGAGGAGCTGGGGGAAAGAAAACAAGGACCGGAGAGGGTGTAGAGGGGAGGGATGTGAGGTTGGGGTGAGGATGACGTTTGGGGAAGGGGAAGAGATTAGAGGAGGAGGGGAGAGGAGGGAGGACCGAGAGAGGTAGTGAGAGAGGAGAGAAGGGGAGAAAGAAAAAAAGAGAGAGGAGAAGAGAGAGAGGAAGAGGAGAGGAGAGCGAAAGGAGGAGCGGAGGAAGTAGGAGGGAGAGGGATAGAGGAGGGAGAGGGACGAAGTAGAGAGAGAAGAAGGGGAAGAGAGAGAGGAACAGAAAGGAAAAGAGAGAGGAGAGGAGGGCGACGAGGAAAAGAGGAGGAGGAGGGAAAGAGAATGGTGGGTGTGGGGGAGGAGAGAGGAGATGGGGGTGGCGGTGAAGGAGGGGAGAGGATGTGACCGTTAGGGGGAGGTGGAGGACGGGGGAAGAGAGAGGGGACGAGAGAGAGAGAACGGACGGGGGGACAGGGGAGGAGAGAAGGGAGAGCAGAGGAGAGGAGGAGAGGGAGGAGAGAGACAGGACCAGAGAGAAGAAGAGTGAGAGAGAAGAACAGAACAGAGAGGAAAGAGAACGGAGAGAAAGAGAGAAGGGACAGAAAGAGAGAGGAAGGGGAGGGAGAGAAGATGAGAGAGAGAGCGAGAGGGGGAGAAAGGAAGGGACCGAGAAGGCGAGAAATAGGGAAGATGAGAGAGAGGAGAGCGAGGGCCTGAGGATCGAGAGGGGAGGAGAAGACTGGCAGATGTGGTTGGGATGAGGGGGAGGTGAAGGAGACAGGGTCGAGGGAGGGAAGAGAGGAGGGGGCTGACGAGGAGGGAGAGAGAGCGGAGAGAGACGAACGACGGGGGGTCCGAGGAGAGGAGGAGAAGGAGAAGAAGAAGGAGAAAGGGGGACAGAGGAGAGAGATGGAGAGAAGAGAGGAGAAGACAAGAGACGGGGGAGAGAGGGGAGGAGAGGGAGAGAGGAGGAGGGGTGCGGAATGAGAGCGAGACTCGAGGGGGAGGGAGGAAGAGAGGGATTGGTTGAGAGGGGAGGGGAGTGATGCGGGGAGGGAGAGGGGGAAAGAGAGAGGGGAGAGGGAGGAGGAGAGGGAGAGATAGAGTAGGGAGAGAGTGAGAGTGTGGGAAGAAGAGAGAGCAGAGAGAAGGGGGCTAGAAGAAGGGAGAGAGTGAGAGAAGAGTGGGGAGTGAGAGAAGAGCTGAGAAGGGAGGAGGAGAGGAGGAGAGGGTGACGAAGCGGATGGAGGGAGATCGAGGGGACGAGACGAGTGGGAGGGAAGGGGAGATGAGAGGGGAGTGAGAGAGAGACGAGAGAGAGAGGAGAGAGAGGGGATAGGGGACGAGGAGAGAGAGGGGGGAGAAGACGATGGGGAGGAGGAGACGGGGATGTGGAGAGAGAGGGAGAGAGAGAGGGGAAAGCGGGAGAAGGGGGAAGAGAGAAGAGAGAGAGAGAGAGCGAGGGGGAAAGGGGGGGAGAGAGGATTTGGCGAAGAGTTGGGGAGGTGGAGACGGAGATGGGAGAGGGGGGAAGGAGTGGGTGTCGAAGAGAGATTCTGGGAGATGGAGGAGAGAGAGAGAGAGAGGGGATTAGGCGGTTGGAGACTGTGAAGAGTGAGGGAAAGAGAGAGAAGAGGAGCGATTAGGAGAGAGAGGAGAGAGGAGAGAAGAGGAGGAAGATAGAGAGAGAGGAGAGAGGGAAGGAGTGGAGATGATGGAAGAGGATCGGGAGGGAGGGAGAGGTAGAGGAGGAGGGAGAGATTGGGGGGAGAGATTCGAGGGAGGAGAGAGAGAGAGAGGAGAGAAAGAAGAGGAATAAAAGAGGGAAGAGGGGGACCGTGAGGAGAGATGGAGGAGGGACACAAGGAGATAGTGGTGGAGAGAGGAAGCGCCTGAAGGAGGGGATGAGAGTATGGAGGATGAAGGAGAGAGAGAGAAGAGGGAAGGCGGGGAGATGGAGAGAGGAGGGTCTGAGAGGAGCTGATATGAAGAGAGGAGGGTCGAGGGGAGGAGAGAGATGAGAGTGAGGATGAGAGGGGAGAGGAGGAGAGAGAAAGAAGGAGGATGAGAGAGAAAGGGAAAGATGAGAGAGAAGGTGGAGGAGACTTCGGAGTGAGGCTACGAGAGATAAGAAAGAGGAAGAGAGAGAGAGCGGATGAGAAAAGAAAGGGAGAGAGGATGAAGGTTAGGGAGATGAGAGAGAGAATGAAGAGAGGAGGTACGAGGTGAGGATTCCGGGGGGTAACGAGGTGGAGTCGTGATGAGATGAGAAGTGGGTGTTGGAGAGAGGAGAGATGAGAGAGAGAGAGATGGGAGAAGAAGAGGGAGAGGAGGATGCGAGTGAGATCGAGAGGGGGTGTTGCGTGGAGATGAGATAGGGTAGAGGAGACCAGGATGGGAGATGAGAAAGAGAGGAGAGAGAGCGGAGTGGAGAGGAAAAGGACAGAGAGGAGTGAGAAAAAACAGATAGAGAGGAGGAGAGAAGGCAGAGCGAGAGAGAGACAAGGGTGGGGGACAGAGAGAGAGAGGGAAGGACAGAGAGAGAGGGAGGGAGAGGAGGAAGACCAGAGAGAGAAGAGAGAGACGGACAGAAGGGAGAAGAGGAAGAGGAAGACCCGAGGAGAGAGAGAAGGACGACAGTGAAGAGAGAACAGAAAGGAGAGAGAGAGAAACGACCAGAGGACAGGAGAGAGAGAAAGAAGGGGACAGAGACGAGGAGAGATTGAGATGGACAGAGGGGGGACAGAGAGTAGAGAGCGGAAGCCAGTAGTGGGGGGGATGACAGAGAAGGGACAAGAGAGGAGTTTACAGAGAGAGAGAAGAATGAGGAGGATAATGAGGGATGAGAGAGGAGAGACGATTTAGTCGGATCTGGCGGAGCGTTGGCGGGAGATGACAGGGAGGGATGAGTAGGGGTGGTGGAAAGGGGGGAGGGACTGGCGGATGGGATGGAGGGGCGGGGGATTGGGGAGTGAGGACGGAGCGCGTAGGGAGAGGAGGGATCGTGGGTGATTAGAAGAGTGAGAGCAGAGGAGAGAGGGAGGGGAGTAGAGAAGGAGAGGAGTGGTGGAGAGACGTATGAGCGGGAGCACAAGGGGGCGGAGAGGGGAGGATGAGAAGAGTGAAAAGAAGGAGAGGACCACCCCAAGAGGGGGGGAGGGAAGAAGAGAAGAGGGAGACGAAAGGACAGGGGGACAGAGAGAGAGGAGGAGGGGGACCGAGGGGGCAGAGAGGGAGGTGCAGAGAGAGGAGAAGAACAGGGGTGGGACAGAGCAGACAGGGTGAGAGGAAGGACAGGGAGGGCGGAGAGGGAGAAATCACAGAGAGGAGAGAGAGAGAGAGAGAGGGGAAGGGACAGAGAGAGGAGCGTGAGAGAGAGAGGAAACGGAGAAGGGAAGACCAGGATAGTAGAGAGATGAGAGCGAGGGTCGGGTGAGGAGACTGAGAGAGAGCAGTGGAGAGGAGTGGGATGGAGGGGAAACGGAAGAGGGCGTGAGAGAGGGGAGAGAGAAGAGGATACGAGAGTAAGGCCTTGAGTGAGCCGGGGTAGAGAGAACGAGAACAGGGAGGGAGGAAAGAGAGAGGGCGAGAGGGGAGGAAGAGGAGAAAGAGAGAGAGACGAGGGTGAAAAGGGGAACGAGAGGGAGAGAGGAATAGAAGAGACAGAAGAGAGAAAAGCGAGGATGAGAGGAGAGGAGAAAGGGGATCGAGAGAGAGAGAGAGGAGAGAGAGGGAAGAGATTTTGAGGAAGAGAGGAGAGATGTGAGGAGAGACGAGTTTGGGAGGGAGGAGAGAAAGGAGGAGAGAGAGTGAGTGGAAGAGAGAGAGGATGAGTTTGAGAGACTGTGGAAGGAAGAGAGAGGGGGAACGAGGGGGAGGGAGGTTCGAGAGAGAGAGTAGAGAGAGGGGAGGAGGTGAGAGGAGAGAGGCGGAATGAGGGGAGGAGAAGAGGAGGAACGAGAGCGTGTGAGAGGGGAGGATGAGGAAGGTGGCAGATAAGAAGAAAGAGAGAAAAAAAAGAGGAAGGAGGAGTGAGGAGGAGGAGGAGAGGGAGAAAGGAGGAGATGGAGAGAGGACTGGAGAGAGGAAGGGGGGGAGCTAAGATTAGAGCAGAGAGAAAGAGACGGAGAGAGGAGGACGTGAGAGGGGATGGAGAGTTGAATGGAGAGAGAGGACGGAGAGAGGATGCGGAGAGAGAAAAGAGGAAAAAAAGGAGGAAGGGAAGGGGATAGAGAGGAGAAGGAAAGGGAGAAAGGTAGGTCTGAAGGCAGAGAGAAGAGAGAAGAGAGGGTACAGAGAGAGAGTAGACCGGAGGGAGAGAGAAAGAGAGGGGAGAAGAGAGAGAGAGAGGGCGGGGAGTAGTTGAGGGGGAGATGGAGAGGGAGGACGACAGAGAGGGGGAGTGAGGTAGGGGAGAGGAGGAGAGGAGGAGAGGAAGGGAGGAGGGATGAGCGAGGGAGAGAGAGAGGAGAGGGAGAAAGAGGAGGAAGGAGAGAGAGAGAGGAGAGGAGAGGGAGTAGAGAGATGAGAGGAGGGAGAGAGATGAGAGATTGGGACGGTTCGAATTTGGTTAGAAGAGGAGTGGAGGTGAGGGGGAGATGAGAGACGAGGAGTGACGAACAGAGAGAGGAAGGGAGGAGAGAGAGAGGGAGGACCAGAGAGGGAGGAGGAGGGAGGACGACCGAGGAAGCGGGGGGACGGGGGGGAGGCGGGGGGAGGGGGAAGGGGCGGGGAGAGGAACGAGAAAGGGGGGGGGGGGATAGGACAGATGAGGAGATGGATGAGAAGGAGGGAGTGATGGAGAGAAGGAAAGGGGAGAGGAGATTGGAGAGGAGAGAATGAGGAAGGAGAGAGAGAGAGGGGAAAGGGGACCAGAGAGTGCGAGGGAGAGAGGGGCGGGAGAGGAAAAGACAGAGGGGGAGGGAGGGAGGGCCGGAAGGGACCACCCCAGAGGCGAGAGAGAGAGAAGGACAGGGACCAGAGAAGGAGAGAGGAGGGGGAGAAGGAGAGAGGGTAGGGGTGAAGAGGAAGGAGCAGAGGATGGAGGGATGGGTGAAGATGGGAGAGGAGAGAGGGGAGAAAGACAGAGAGGAGGCGATGAGAGAGAGAAGAAAAGTAGAGAGGAGAATGAGAGAGGAGAAAAAAGAAAAGGAGAGGAGATGGGAGAGGATGAAGAGATCGCGAGAAGGGGTGAGGAGAAGGACGGATATCGAGAGCAGGAAAGAAGAGAGAGGAGAGTGGGACGGAGATAGAGGGAGAGAGAGAGAGCTGAGAGAGGGGGAGAGCGCTGAGGACGAGAAGACGGGAGAGAGAGTGAAAGAAAGGGAGGGGACGGAGAGGGAGAGATGAGGAGAGAGAGATTAAATAGAGAGCGATGAGGAGAGGGTAGAGGAGAGGGGAGAGATGGGTGGGGGACGGAGGAGGAGATCCGAGGGCGAAGGGAGAGTGGGGAGAGAGGATGGAGAAGGAGAGAGAGGGGAATGACAGAGTCGAGAGAAGGAGGAAGGGAACAGGAGAGGAGAGGAAGACAGAGAGACGAGAGAGGGAGGGAGGGGAGGAGGTGAAGGAAGAGGAGAGAGAGGCGGGAGAGGAAGAGGGTAGAGGACGGACGATCGGGGGGAGGAGAGGGAGTTGGTAGTAGGAGAGGAGAGGACGATTCGAGGGAGAGGGATGGGAGAGAGTTGGTGAGGAGGAGCATGGGCGGGAATGGAGATAGCGTGGGGTCTTGAAAGTGCCGAGGAGTTGTGAGGAGAGAGAGAGGAGGAGGATGAGAGAGATGACTGCGCTTGAGAGACAGATGAGAGAGGAGGAGAGATAGGAGAGGAGGAAGGGTGAGGAGGAGAGGAGGGAAGGAAGAAGGGAGGAGGGGGATTGGGTAAGGACCGGTGGCGGGAGAGGGATGAGTAGCGAGAGAAGGGGAGAGGAGATGAAGGATGGAGGAGAGGGGGAGAGGGGAGGGAGAAGAGGGGGGGAGAGAGGAGAGGGAGAGGAGGGGAGAGAGGAAGAAGAGAGGAGAGAGGGGGGAAGGGGGAGAGAAGTAGAAGGGAAGAGGGGGGAGGAGGGTGAAAGAGGAGGGATATAAAGCAAAGAGGAGGAGGGGAGAGAAGGAGGGGAGGAGTGGGGAGAGGAGATGAGGGGAGAGGAGGTGGGAGGGGAGGAGGAGAGGGGGGGAAAGGAAAAGGGGGAGAGAGGGAAGAAGAAGAGGATTGAGGAAGGGAGGTTTGGGAGAGAGAGGAGGGAGGGGATGGAGAGAGGAGGAGAGGAGGAAGGGAGGAGAGGGAGGAGAGGGGGAGATGGTGGAAGGGAGGAGAGGAGAGGGGGGGAGAGAGAGAGGGGAGAGAGAAGAGGGGGAGAGTATTTAGGAGGGAGAGGAGGGGGGGAGGCGGGGAGAGAGAGTGAACGAGAGAGAAGGGAGGAAGGGGGGACAAGGAGAGGGAAGGGAAGGGGAGAGAAAAGGGAGAGAGGGAGAGAAATGAGGGGTTTATGATGGGGGAGAGAGGAGGAGGGGAAGGAGAGGGAGGGGCGGGAGCGAGTAATGGAGGAGAGGAGGGAGAGGGGGGGAGAGAGGTGAGAGGGAGGAGAGAATGTGGGGAGAGGGGAGGAGAGGGGAAGGGGGGAAAGAGGGGTTAGAGATGGAGAGGAGAGGGAAGGAGATGAGAGGGAGGGAGGGGAGGAGAGGGAGAGGGAAGGAGAAGAGGGAGAAGGGGAGGGAGAGGGGAGGGGGGGAAAGAGGGGGAGAGAGGAAGATGAGGGGGAGAGAATAGGAGGAAGGAAGGAGAGAGGGAGGGAGAGTGGAGGCGGAGGAGAGAGAGGAAAGGAGCGGGAGAGGAGGAGGGGAGAGTGGAGTGAGAAGGGAGAGATGAGGGGAGGGGGGAATGGGGGGAAAGGGGAGTGAGGAGGGGAGAGAGGAGGAGAGAGAGAGAGGGAGGGGGCGGGAGGAGGGAGAGGAGGGGGAGAAGGCTGGGATGGGGAGAGGGGGAGAGAGATGGGGAGAGCGGGGTGGAGGGAGAGAGGAGGAGGGAGGATGAGGGAAAAAGGAGAGGAGAAGAGAATTAGGCGAGGAAGAGAGGGGAGGAGCGAGGAGAGGGAGAGAGAGGATGGGTAGAGGAGGGAGCGGGAGGGAGGAGAGGAAGGGATGAAGGAGAGAGGAAGGAGAGGAGGAGAGAGAGGAGAGGAGAGGAGAGAGGGGGGGGAGGTGGGGGAACAGGGAAAGAATAGGGGATGAGTAGAGAGAGGAGAGGAGAGAGTGACGGGAGGGGAGAAGGAGGGAGGGGGAGGAAGGAGGTGAGGGAAAGAGAGGGAGGGCGGGGGAGAGAGAGAGAAGGGGAAAAGGAGGGGGTGAGGGAGAGAAGGGAGAGGGGGGAGAGGAGAGGGGGGGAGGAGGAGAGATGAGGGAGAGAGGAGAGGTGGAGGAGGGAGGTGGGGAGGGATGAGGAGGAGATGAGAGGGGGGTGAGAAGGGGGGAAAGGGAGGTATGGGTGAGGGGGAGGAGGTTGAAAATGAAGGTGGCGGGGAGGAGAGGAGGAGTTGGGGAGGAGGAGGAGAGGATTGAAGAGGGAAGGGGGGAGGGAGAGAGGGGAGAGGAGAAGAGAGGGAAAGAGGTGTGGTGAGGAGGGAGGATAGTTGAGGGGGAGAGAGGGAGAGAGAGGGGAGAGGGGGAGGGAAGATGGGGAAAAGGGGAGGGCGGGTGGAGGAGGAGGGAGGAGGGGGTGAGTTGGGAGAGGGAGGAGAGGAGGAGAGGAGAAGGGAGGTGAGGAGAAGGGAGGGTTGGCGAAGGGGGTATTTTAGAAGGGCGGGTATGGGAGGGAGAGAGTGATGAGGAATGAGAAGGAAAGGGAGAAGGAGGAGAGGGGGAGGAGGAGAGACGGAGAGGGGGGGGAGAGGGAGAAAGTGGAAAGCTGAAGGGTAGAGAGAGGAGAGAGAGGGGAGAGTGGAGGGGGAAGAAGGAGGGGGTGGAAGTGAGAGAGAGTCGGAGATGGAGAGGGTGAGCGAAGAATGGTGGAGGAGTGAGCTGGGCGGGACTGGGAGGACGATAGCGGAGAGGAGGGGGGAGAATGAATATGGGAGGGAGAGGGCGATGGAGGAGGTGGGGAGGAGGAGGCGATGCGGAGAGATGAAGGGAGAGAGAGGTCAAGAGAGGAGGGTGAGAGAGGGAGGGGAGAGGTGGATGAATGTGATCGGGAGAGAAGAGGAGAAGAAGCAGGGGACCGAGAGGAAGAGATTGTGGGGGTCGGGCGTGAGAGGGAGAGGAGTCGATAAGAAAGGTTTGGCGTGGACCGAGGCGAGGGAGAGAGAGTAATGGGGAGATCGAGCGGAGAGAAGAGGAGAGGCGCGGGAGGGGAGGGATGGCGAGGGAGAACGATGGATAGAGAGGTGCAGGTGAAGACGGTATGAGGTAGGGGAAAAGGGAGGACGGAGAATTTTTCCAGTTAGTGTGTGCTGAGCGATGGGACGGAAGAGAGAGTTGGCGTAGAGAAGAGAGACGGGAAAAGGGAGAGGGAGAGAGAGAACTGGAGTGATGTGGATCGTAGCGGGAGAGACGGGGGAAGCGAAGATGAGAGAGAGATCGATGCGAGGGAGAGAGATGAGAGACGTGGGAGGAGAGGGGAGGAAGGTGAGGGGTGAGGGGGGAAGGGTAGGAGTACGGCGAGCGGTGGATGAGAGAGAAGGGAGGGATGGAGACGATGAGAGAGATTGATGGAGGAGTGATGACGATGTTGGAAGAAGGATAGAGATGAGAGCGGATGGATTGGAGTGGAGGCGAGCAGGGAGGGAGGAGAGCATTTGGAGATGAGGGAGGGGAGGAAGGGAGAAATGGAGAGAGGTGATCGAGAGGGTGAGAAGCTAGAATGAGGAGAGAGAGTAAGAAAGAAAGAGAAGGGATGAGAGAGGGAGAAGGCGGAGGAGGGAGACAAGGAGGTGAGGAGGATGGGAGGAGATGAGCGAGGAGAATTGAGAGACGGATCGTGTGGACGGAGGGGTAGGGGAGAGACGTGGAGAGGACGAGGTGGAGTGGAGGAGGAGGAGAGGGATGATGAGGAGTGGAGGAGGACGAGAGGGAGAGGAGATAGAGAGGAGAGAGGGAGGAAAGCAGAGGGGTGGGGAAGGGAGACATAGGGAACCGAGGGAGACTGATGAGAGGAGGAGACAGGAGAGGTGAGGGGGGGGGCGAGGAGAGTGACGAGGATCGGGGAGGGAGGGAGAAGAGAGAGGAGGAGTAAGGGAGGAGCGCGGGAGGACGGATGAGACGGGACGGAGGAAAGAGAGAACCGTGAGCGGGGGAGAGAGAGCTCTGAGGTGGAGGAAGAGCGAGGAGAGAGGAAGCAACTTGCGGGAATGGGAGCGAAGACGAATAAAGAGGATATGGAGACGAGAGAGCGAGGGAGAGAGCATAGAGGTAGTATAGGGAGCTGGAATCAGCGTCGATCCGGGGAGAGGCGAGAGAGGGTGAGCCGATGAGTTGAGGAAGAGGGAGACTGAAGAGTAGAGTGAGCAGGAGGTGGAAGTGGAGGCTTGAGGGAACGACGAGAGAATTTGTGGCGAGGAGGCGGAGGATGACGATAGAGACGGAGAGAGAGACGGAGGGTATGAGTGAGAGTGGTGAGCGAGAGGAGAGAGATAGACGGATAGAAGAAGAAGGGGGAGGGACGTGAGATGAGTGGGTGGAGGAAAGGATGAGGAGGATAAAGAGGAGAGGGTTGGACCGGTGAGCAGTGATGAGAGACGCATGTACTATGGATGAGGCGATATACGCAGAAGAGATTAGAAGAGTGTGAGAGAGGATGCAGGGAAGAGAAAGACACGCGCCGCGGTGACAATGGAGGGATGCGTTTTGAGAGTTGATTAGGAGTGGAGAGAGAGAGAGTCGAGAGAGAGTGCTGCAGGTGTGGAGCAGCGAGGGGGCGGGAGATTCCGAGAACGAAGCGAGGTGAGGAGAAGAGCGAGGCCTGGGGGACAGAGAAAAGATGGAGAGGTCGAGGGGAGGAGAGAGAGGACGGGATTGGAGGAGAGAGAGACGAGGGGAGGAGTGAGGGAGAAGAGAGGCAGGGGTGATGATGTGTGATGATAGGGCGAAGAGGGAGATGAGAGATTAAGGGAGACGCTTAATTAGGGGCGGAGACGAGAGGGGGTAGGACGAGGGAGAGTGGGATGGAAAGGTTCGGGAGGCGTTTAGACGGGGGAGAGAGAGAAGAGAGTGAGAGGGGGGGGTAGGGAAGAGGGATAGATATGATGAGGGCATGGAGGCAGGGAGTGAGGAGAGGTGGCGAGAGAAGAGAACGGTGGGAGGAGGAGGGAGGTGGGATAAGGAGGGGGACGACTCCGGGCGGAAGAAGTGAGGAGATACGAGATTGCGGCGAGAGCGAGTGAGAGGAGATTGGGGAAACGAGCGGGAGAGAGGAGAGGAGGGTGGTCGAGTTAGTAGTGAGCTTTGTGGTGGGGTAAAGGGCGGAACTGGAGTAGGGAGTAGGGAGGCGAGAGAGAGAGGGAGGAAGAGAAGAGAATGGGAGTGGGAGGGAGAAGGAGGAAGTGATGGGATGGGGCGGGAGGAGGAGCCTGGGAGAGGAGAGTGAGATGAGGAGAAGTAGAGAAGAGAGACGAGTAGAGCGTGGAGAGGAGACGGAGGAGAGAGACGACTGGATGGTACTGGATACGGGAGGGAAGGTGAAGAGTGACAAGAAGAGAGAGATTAGAGAGAGAGAGAGATAGATAGGATAGAGTATATATTATTATAGTATATTTATAATATAGATATAATTTTATTTATATAATTATAGATTTATGAGGAGAGAGAGAGGGTGGAACTGTGAAGTAGGTTTAGTTCCCCCCCCCCCCCATCCACTCCCCCCCCCCCCCTCCCCACCCACCCCCGCATCTATTTCGGAGAGGAGAGAGGGAGGTAGAGGGGGAGAGACGTTGAAGATGTGATCAGAGAGAGGAGCGGAGGGGAGAAGGTGAGGAGAGCGAGAGGATGAGTGCTGAGAAGAATGAGATGAGGAGAGTGGAGGGTTTATCGAGTGGGCGGGGACGGGTGTGGGATGAGAGTGGAGTTGTTATCGGGAGATTTGGGGGGAGGGATGAAGAAGAGGATGTGTGGGTAAGATGGAGAGGGGGGAGAGAACGAGAGAGGTGGGGGGGACGTAGGTGGGAGGAGGGGTGGGGGTGGGGGGGGTCGGAGGGGAGGGGGAGGGGATTGAGCGAGGGTGGGGATTGAGGGAGGGAGGAGGGAGAGTGAGAGAATGGGAAGAACGAGAGGAGAGGCGAGAGGAGAGAAGAGAAGGTTTTCACTCCAAAGGAGAGAGAGGAGTGAATGGAGGGAGGAAGGCACACAAAGGGAGAAAGATAAGATGAGAGGAGGAATGGCGTGTGAGGGAAGGCACAGCGAGAGAGAGAAGGGAGAAAGGCACAAAGAGGGAGAGAAAGAGGGAGAAAGAACGGACAACAAAGAGAGAAGGAGGGGAGGAGAGGAAAAAACCCCCCCCTTTTTTACATGGAACTCAAAAAGGGCTGAGAAGGATGAAGAAGGGGACGGAGGCACGCGAAATGCAAAAAATATATAAAACTCATACTTTTCACTTATTACTAAGAGAAACTATATATAGGATATAGATTCGTTTTAATACAAGAAACTGGAGACTCACCATTCTTCTCCAATCCGATAGACATAGATAATATTATCAGTCTGACCAACAGCTATCTTGGTACTGTCTGGAGAGAAAGCTATGGCCTTAACCAGGTAGCTTTTCTTACCATACTGTAAAACAAAGGACATTGAATTACGATATAATTTAAACACTCCATCTCCCCCAAAAATTATACTTGATTCCCAAGAGAAATTGTTATTAAGCAAAATCTTATTATATCTTAGGAATCAACTCAAAGTGGCTTCGGAAGTGGACATTTTCCATTTCATGCTACTGGCAGAATAGTATGAAATCATCTAATTCCACTTGAAACTTCTTAATACTCTTAATTTGCAAAGAAATAAATAAGATATGTATCCATCCACATGAAATTAAGTCTTCCTGGCAACTGCAATGCCTCCAAGCCACTTGATGGTCTCTGGGTGGTAAGCTGTAGATATTCATTAAAACTGAAGGTAGTGTAGTATGGGTATGAGTGAGTATGAAGAAATGATTTTTAGAGGGAGTCTGCAAGAACTCTGATGCACCACACTACATAAGCTGTAAGGTTCAGTACTCTTGCCCATGTAGCTGGCTGTTCAAGATGGTAGTATCCCTCATGCTCTCATAGGCATAATTTGAACAATGCCTAAGTGTGAACCAATATGTCCATTTTAGTATGATGTAGCTAGGATTAAGTCCACATAGCTTCCACACTTTCAGTGCTCCAGCAAAGGTCAACAAACAATCACCACATATATTCTGGCAAGATAAGATTCTAGAATGATTCCTCATTTAATAATAAATTACATATTTTACCAGATAATACATAATGGAGTTTGGCAGGTTTTACAGGAATAAAAATAGGTAAAAAAGCCAGTAGTGAACATGTGTATGTATTTGAACTGGTAAGATTTACCACAAATTTAAAACAATAACAATAAACTAAAACTGTTTCAAGACTAACCTTGGAATCTGCAGGTTTAGTAGAGAATTTGTCCCTCCTTTCCCCATTCTCATCAAACAGCAGAACAACCCTCTCTGCAGTTGATACAGCCAACTTCACATTGTTAGGTGACCAAGCCAATGCTGTGATTTTAGCTGCACCATCCTGCAAAAATGAAAGAAAAAAAAAAAGAATAATAATAACTAACAAGAAGTTGGAAAAGAATTTCCAAGGTAACAAATCATCAGTCTGTTATGGATTATAATACAAATGCAAATGCTGTGAAACATTCATTGCTTGGTCTTCAGACTTGGCTACTTCTCTTTAGAACCCTCCCTCTCATCTAGGAATATATGAAAATTTCATGCCTACAGGCTATGCTTACGGAATGGCCGAGTTTATGATAAAGAACAAAATCAGGGACTATTGCATGCAATTTTGAAGTTTTTGAACAGGTCACTATGAAACTTTTTCAGCATGATATTAAACCTCTGGCTATTGTCTATTTATTTTATATTCTGTTTAAAGAAATATAATGTTATTAATATAGTTATACTAATTCATCATTATTTGAATCACAAGACATTGGACAGTTATAATATTCTTTTCCACATGTGTGCATTAACCCTACAATGACAGTGCTAGAAATCTTTTTCACTCATTCCATTGACTTCTGGCAACTGTCTAGCTTTTTGCCAGGGAGTTCGCTGCACAGAGCAGAACTTCCTATTCGACTCCCTTTAGCAAGCTATGATGATTTGTTTTTACGTGACGGCTATAAGTGTGCCTGGTTAACAGTGGTTAATTCAGATTTTTTTTTACTCATATGTTTTACTATTTAAATCATACTACTTGATAAAAGTTGCTATATTGTTTATCATTGGCACTGTAGTCTTATAACATTTTAAAACATTTTAGCTTAGCCTTAGATTTATTTTGGTTACCCTCACTGATGTATATGGAAACTGCACATTTACTTAACTGTCATTACTATTCTTTTTTTTTCTTCTTCTTTTTTGTATATGTCTAGGGGGGGGGGGGTAATGAGAAATCATGGATCCCATGAAGAGGTCAATGGTCTAAAAAGTTTAGGGACCCCTGAAATAATGTATTTGGAGAATAATTTCCCACACTCAACTATGCAAACTATCCAGGTGAACAAGAAGATACAAGAAAACAATTAGCCTGGGTTCCGGAACAAGTATATTCCACACAAGTTATTCTAAAACTACTTAAATGCTGGCTATATGGATTAAACATTAAAATCACTGCAACATTCCAATGAGCATTACGATAATACAGTACAAGGCAAAAGTGCTTTATAAAGAAGGAAATTAAAAAGAGTAACAAAGAATTTTGTAAAGTAGCTTGCCAAGCTATTCTATGTGACATCATCAATGATGCTGACCCAAACAAGGAAAGAAGTTTGAAAGTTGCATGAGCAAACAAGTCATGTCAGATAGTTCTTTTTCTGATGTGGCAGTAGAAGGGATCCTCTCTCCTGACCTCTCCATTTTTGTGTCTCTGTAAATAGCCACTGTTGCTCACAAGGCTTTTCTCTAACTCTTAAGTGAGCTCCATATATGAGGAAAAAATATATGGAATTTCTAGGTAACCTCACCTTCCTATAACCCTCCCTTCAGGTGTTATATTGAGGTTTCATATCAGTCTGCAGTGCTGACTGACAGCTGCCACTCTAACAGGAACACATTGTCTAGCAACTACTACATGCTCTACACCTATGGTCAAAGGAGAGCCTGGGATCGTGGAACTGGAATTGAAATCAGTGGCTATTTGATAAAGGGATAACCCTTTACCCCTTCCCGACGGGTCACGCCTATAAGCGTGATAACAAACCGCTCAAAATGTTGCGTGCAGCTGTCCGCCGCGGCAGCTCACCAAAGCGCTCCGAGGCAGTGATTCGGCTTGATGTACCGAACTCACGCGCTCAAAGTCGGTGCGTTGCCGTGGTTCGCCAGAGCATAGATTTTTTTTTCAAGTTTTCTACACCTGTCACCAATGGGTTAATGCCCCTACTAATGGTAGAAAGCCTTCATTACTGGCCATGGTAAACCTAGACTATGTTAGGGAGAGAAAGTCTCCCTGTCAAGATCCCCTTGGGCTAAACAATTAAACAGAAGAATACCAAGCCATGGCTCCCCAGGCCGTTCATGACTGGCACAAAATAAGCCTTTCATCCACTCAACTCGGCTCTCACACCTTAGGAAGTGGTTTGATGAGGGGGTTAAAGAAGAGAAGGAAACAAAAAGGGGAAGGGGAAAAGATTGTGGAAAATTAGTTAAGTCGAGGGCTGAGGCCCAAGGCAGGGGTGATCCCCAGCATTGGGCCTCTGTCTCCATTTCCTGCTGTACCTGGCAAATTAAGTGTTTTTTTTATGATGGCTATAGGTGTAGCCAAGCAGATATGGGTTAAGAAAAGTAAATCTATTGACATTGTCATATAGGAAGGGAAAACTACAATCCTATGTAAATTAATGTCAGACAAAGAATAAAGTCAGAATGAAGAAAATGGGTTGTGACCAATGCCATGCAGTAAGTCCACAGCAATTGGATGGGGGTCTGGGAGCAGAGCCCTATTAGAGGTGAAGACAGAAACTCCCTGGTTAGGTTGGTTATTGGTTCATACACCCATATTTGTGGATCCCCAGGAGTGACCAGAGTAATAGGGACTTGGTGTTAATGCGGTTCCATCACTTCTTAAAAAATTACCAATGCTTTCATTTACCTCATCTGTCATGGAAAATAAACAGATCAAGTATATTACGCTCTGAACAATTGAAACAAGAATAACTGCATGGTTATATGAAAAAAAAATGAAGCACTGATTTCCTAAAGCACCTTTGCATCCCCTCAGTATTACCAAATTACATACCAATTTAATTTGTTTTGACATTTTTCGCAAATAATCTAACAATTAAGAATCCCATTTTGTAATATCACGTAATGTAACATAATCACCTGAGGCGGCAGAATGTTCTTCAGATGTTTGATGTTCATTCTGTATCATCAAAAGCGATAATCACGTAATTTCAAGCAAGAATTTAGAATTAACCCTTTACTTCTTCAGTCGCTCCATCCTCTGCCGCCAGTTATTCGAGTCTGGAATGTTGACATGTTTGTGGCATGGGGCAAACATCTTTTCGAGCTTCCTTTGTCCGGTCTTTTGCCTTTTAGATGTTTCACTCATCGCCTTTTTAAGAGTTTAAGGAAGTTATAAGAAATATATGTATCCTTATGAGGCATATGTGTGGGTAAGACAGTTAATAGATTACCTATTCTATAAGTAATTAATTCGGTCTTTAAAAACACCCCAAGTGATGAAAAAAACAAAAAAAACATAAAACATGCAAAATATTTAATTAGATCTTAAAAACTATCCAAAACACCAACATGAACCTAAATCTGTCTGATTTATTGAAGGGAAAACAACAAAGAAAAGATACACGGCCTTCCTGCGGCCCCCTGGCGGCGGCATCACAC
>NC_061830.1:28078145-28088145 GCF_019202785.1 Penaeus chinensis | reverse complement strand
TCATACTCAGTCCAAATGAAAAAGTTTTGGCTGAAATGAAAATGTATTGGTAATCATCCTTAGAGTATTTGGTAGTTGAAATAAAGTTTATTGGTTATATACTTATTGAAGGGATAAAGGTAAACAATTTTTAATTTGGGTATATGAATATATATGATTTTTTGTATAGAAATTAAAGAAATCATAACCTCTTTCTCCTAATGCAGAAAATAAGACTGATTCCCCAGAGGAAGGCACTATCGTAGAAGCTGTATCTACAAAACCAGTGAACCCACCCCCACCTACACCACCCGCTGATGAAGTTCCTATGTCCAAGAGATTACGTAGAAGTACACAAGAAACAACACCACAAACTCCACAGAAGAAAACTTCACCTACATCTTCTGCAGCAGCATCTCCTAGTGCTCCCCAAACCCTTAAAAAATCTGCCACTTCTAATACAGCAGCAACATCCCACAATGCACATAAAAAGCCCTCTCCCCCTCCTTCATCCAGCAGTTCTCCAGTAGATCAAAAGAAATCTTTAGTTGATACAACCCCGAGTTCTTCTCAGGCTTCACAGAAGAAATCATTACAGTCACAGAATTCTACCTCCTCTAATAGTCCTACCCCACAGCAGAAGAAAATCTCTCAGCCTTCTGCAGCTCCTTCCCCAACGATTGGCTCCAGTCCTCAGCAGAAAAAGACTAACACTTCAACCTCTGCTGTATCTACCCCACAAAAGAAGGGTTCCCCTGCATCTTCTCCTGGTTCACCAAGTACAAATAGAAAAATGGCAAATACAAGAGAAAGCAGAAGAGGCAAGGAGAGTTCAGCACCAGCTCCTGTGGACACAAATGAACGTGTGGTAGTGGAAGAGGCAGAGTATGTACCCTTAATCAGATTTTGTTTAGCTTTTCTAAAGCAACAGCCTTTTAGAGATACAGTGGTTGTGAGAGCTATCAGCAGAATGGGAGGCAGTAAATAAATTTTGCTTGTCCATTAGTGGCTGTGTCAACATTTTTGCTCATGGACTTCAAAAGTCTATTTAGAATCTCCCTTTCTATACATTTCACAGCCGAATACATTCTTTCAGAAGTAGTAGTATTTATTTGATATATTGGGATGATCTAAAGCAGTGATTCCCAACCTTCTTCATTCTTTGGCCCCTGACCAATATGTAATAATCTCCATGGCCCTGTTCAGAGTCTGTCATCTTTACAGATCTAGTTGTTACTTGTTATGAATAGTGTAATGGTGCCAATAGCAATAGGACAAGAATACTTTATGGAAAGATTACTATTTATGGATATGTGAAAGAGAATTATATATAGGTACTACAGGTGAGATAAAATTCAGTTGAATTCATCATCATAATTTTCATGTTGCTTCATGGCTTACCAGAAAGGACCCTGTGGCCCACCTGGGGGCCATGGCCCCGAGGTTTAGAACCCCAGATCCAGTGGGATATGCCACCATGAAATGAATATCTTAGTTTTGTCAGAAATTTTAATACTAGAGTCACCTGACATCCTTTCATAAACATGTGGTATATTACTGCCCAAAATGTTTTATAAATTGGTAAAATTTTGGTTTTCACACTCATGTTGTTTGTATGATAATGGCGGAAGCTGATGCATAACCAATGGGTCAGTAAAAGCGCTTTCAAAACATTAACAAAGTTTTCTAGTATTTTCTAGTAAAATCTATCACATAATTATTATACACTGACAAACAAGATTCCAGTGTGTTTGGCTTATAAAGAAGCATGTCTGCATTCCCATAGCAGTTGAGTAAGATATTTTCAAGTTTTTTTTTTTTTCACTCATTTATGCTTCTCTTCCCCTTTTTTTTCAACTCTTTTTAAATACATAGAGTAAAGTATCCTGAAAGAAACAGTTGTTTTGCAATCAAGCTGCTGCAGGGAAGAAAGTACAGCAGAATTACCAGCTTCACTTGCCACTGAATAAAAACATCACAAAATGTAATATACCTCTAAAATTTAATGAAAAAAGGTAAATGCAAGAATAACTAAAATGATACATAATCAACACTTAACCCAAAGCCACGGGGATAGCATGCACGTACTTGCCATGCCCACAGTGAGTTCAATTTATTAACTGATTTTACACAAGTACGAAGTCACCAATGAGCCAGTTACAAATACTACTACCTGTCTCACCTGTTTACCCTTTTCCTTGATTTTCAAAAATATTCTCTGGCATCTATTATTGTTGTTAATAATATCAGTTTCACCATAATAATTGCAATATCTATAATAACCATAACAGGATCAATGTTGATAGCATTAGTAAACTCAAGGAAAGGTAAAATCAGGTAAGGTTGCAAGGTCAACTAATTGACTACTTTGTGGGTAGGCACTTAAAGGGCCATCTCTAGCAGAAACATTTCAAAAAACAGTATGGCAGTTGAACATGACATTTCCCCAGAGACTTTGGGTTAAAGTCAAATGAAAACTTGGAGCACCAGGTACTCAAAGTCTGCTTTTCCAACAAGTGAAATTGATAGACTTGATAATTATCAGTCATATGTAGAAGCATTTATATATATCTTCTTAAAAAAAAAAAAATATATATATATATATATTTATATATTTATATATATACACAACCATATATATATATATGTATAGATAGATAGATAGATAGATAGATACATATACAAACACACACACACATATTTATTTATTTATTTATTTATATAAATTTGTAACTCCTTGATGTTCTCTAAAAGAAAAAGAAGTTAAGTATGAATAATGTAGTACCTTGTTTGGTTTTGAGTAGTGGTAGGTAGCTTGACCTGATTCTCCTTCATAATTTAGGGGTTATTTCTCTGGCTCTTGATTTGTTTGGCACCTATCTCCATAGTTATTTACCTGTATTAAATTTCAATGAAATTGGAATATATATAATGATTTGTTCAAGAGAGTAGAAGTTAGATCCCTTTTATACACTTTAACATCTTTCATCTTGTCTTTATATTGAACACAAAGGAAAAGTTTGATATTATTATGCTTTTGTCTCTCCTTCCACAGAGCAAATACTGGGGTTCGTGCTAGGCCTAGCAGGCGCACCAAAGAAGCTGCAACAGTTTACTTGGAACTTATTGGTCGTAAACTGGCTCAGGAATCAAAATCAAAACAAAAGACTTTTGATGAAGAAGATGAAGATGAAGAGGAAGATGATGATGCTATCTCTGTTAGCAGTATTATGGATCTAAAAGCTTTAGCTAAAAGTAGTAAGTATATTCTGTCAGTTCTTTTATATTCATCACTGAATCATAGGTTTTATTAGTTGGGTATTACTCTAGGAAGTTGAACTCCCATCTTGTCAACATGTAATGTGTTTTGTCAACTTGAGATTGGAGGAGTACACTTAAAACCTTGACTTGCTGTGTCTTATGTTCACATCTGGAATGGCTGATTCCTAAAAGTTGCTTCTGTGTCATGTGGTAAAGATGTGTCTAACTCCATATTTGAAAATTGGATATAATCAGTCATTTTTTCTTTACCATAATCAAAGCTTTTCATAATGTTGTTTTATAAATTCCTTATCATTTGATGCAGTATAGTAATGCTTTGAAAGTAAGAAATAGTTTTCTCATAGTTTTTTTAATAACCCGAAGGACAGTCATATGTCTGGCAGTCCTATTTGTCAACCATTTATGGGAAAGTTACTCCAGCTTAAACTTGGCAACGCTCCTTTTTAACTATTTTTGTTATCAACATCTGCAAGTAGAATGGTGAAACTAAGAACTGACTCCTTAACCAAATGCCGACAGGCATGGCATGTACGTACATGCCATGCCTACTGTGAGTTTACTTTATTAATTTTTTTTACACATAGATGGCTACACTTGTACTAAGTCACCAATGAGCCAATTACAAGTATGTCCTGTATCACCCGTTTACCCTTTTCCTTGATTGACAAGATTATTTTACATTATCTTATTTTGTTGTTATTAATGTTTATAACATTATAGTAATTTAGTGTTTATAATGAAAATAACACCATCAATTTTCATAGCACTAGTAAAAAAGTTGTTTTTCCCGCCAATTCAAGGAAAGGTGAAATCAGGTAAGGTCACAAGGTCTACTAATTGACTCTTTTGTGGCTAAGCACCAGCATAGCAATCTATGTGCAGAGACATTTCACAAAAATATAAAAACTGAGCACAGCATTTTCCCCATTTTTTATTCATTTTTCCCATTTTTTATTCATTTTCCCCATTTTTTATTCATTTTCCCCAGCGGCAGTGGGGTTAATATGATACCCCCTTTAATGGTTAAATGGTCTCAGCATTTGCAAATACTGATGGATCTGGATGCTTCACTACCATCATATGGCCCAATATATGGACATTCATGTGCGGTGACAAAATTATGCCCTCCCTATGCAATGTTATTTTCTCATAAGTGTTTTTTGCTATTTTCCAATGGCTATATGATCTCTCTAGGTAGTCTTTTTTCTTTAATTCAATTTTCTATTATATATCCTGTGTCACCAGTCACAATGGGCAGGAATAGGATCTTCAGCATATAAATAATGTCCTCCCTGGAGCCAGTGCTCTTCCAGTCATGGCTCATGGAGAGTACTTTCCACACTCTTTTATCATTGGAGATAAAGCAAAAGCCTCTTTCTAAAAGACAAATGAGCCCAATCACCCTCCAAGAGCTTTGTGCACTTGTGGTGAGTCATTCCTGTCAACCTGGCCTTCAGCTGAAATGCTCATTACGGCGAGTTCATGTCACCCCATGCCTAGAGCCAAATTTTCCCATGACAACATGTTCACATCACAGACACCTCAAGCCAAATTTTTTCATGACATGATGGTCGCATCATCTGGATCATAGTGGTTAATATCCTGATATTTTTAGCTAGGTCCTCAAGATTTTTATAATAATTTTATGAATATCATGGTTACTGTAATGTTTTTGATACTTTCAGAAGGTCGTGAAGCAGAACAGGAAGAGAAGAAGAAACTCAAGCCACAGGAAAGTTGTACATCTGAAAGTGTCAGACAGACACGTAATGCTCGAGGAGACAGATCACCGTCTGTTGACACAACTAGCCCAAAAACAAGCACACTCCGCAAGTCTCTAAGGAAGAGTCGAGAGTCCTCTGATCAAGTGGATGAAGACAAGACTACAAAGCCAGAGGCAGCAACTGTGGAAGCTGGGCGCGTGACAAGAAGAACTCCATCAGTGAAAGATGAATCCTCCAATTCTGCATCAGAAGATCGGCCTTCCACCACGACAAGAAGGAGCAAGAAGGTGGAGAAGAGTGAGGCTTCTCCTGATGAAGAATCTGTGAACATAACTCCTTCACCAGCTATCTCTCAGCCACCTCCAGCTGCACCTCAGACTTCACTTCCAGTCAGAGTTGTGTCTAGAAGTTTGAGAAGAACAAGAAGTGATGCAGATGAGCCCAAGAAGAAAGACTCCCGTCCATCCTCAAGAAGGGCATCTTTAGAACTGGATAGTTCCCTGGATGTCTCAGGCCTTAGGAGAGCGACTAGAGGGAGGGACCGACAGGATTACAAGGAGAATGAAAGTGACAATGAGGATATAGAAAAAGCCTTGAAAAATACTCGTGCAAAGCTGGAGTTGCGCAGAATACAGGGTGGGGTTTCTGATCAGGTGTCATCTTTGAAAGTTGAAACTGAAGTTGAAGAGGAAGAGAAATCTGTGAAAATGAGAACTCGACGTGCCGGTAATGATGGGTCTAGTTCTGAGAAAGCAGAAAATACTGTAAATATAAATAAAACATCAGATAAATCGACTAGCAGACAGACAACCAGTGGACCAAAATTGGAAAAGGATAATGACAGTAAAAATCACAGTGAGACAGAAATAAATTTAGGAAATGTTGTGAATGCTGAAGTTGACAAGAAAGATAGTCAAGATTCTCAGTTAGATAGTAAGATAGTGAATAGTGATGTGGAGAAGGCTCCTGGTTCAGGAAGCAAGTCAAGAAGGACTGTGTCACAAGAGAGAAAAGAACACTTATTGTCCAAAGATGGTGGTAGGCTTTCAGCAGTTAGGAGTGCAGACAACTCGGACAGTACTGAAAGTGGTGAAGTAAGTGAAACAGTGACTAGGCCAAACAGTAGAGGCAAAGCTGCAGCATCCACAAATAATACAGAAACTACTAGTTTAGAAACAAATGAGAAAAGAATGGTGGGATACCCCAATAAAAGGAAAGCAATTGGTGGCAGAAGGAGAAGTAGCAATCATGATGAAGCAAAACTCAATGAAGTTCTGGAAAGTGTTGCAAAAGACTTTGAGAGGGACATTGATGATGATCATTATGACAGGCTAGAAAAGGATTTCATGTTAGGAAACAAATCCCCAGAAAAAGTGAAAGGTGATAAGTCTCTTGTTACTGATAAAGAGGACTTGAGTGTCTCAGAGTCAAGTAACTCGTGCATGGATGACAGCAAAAGTACAAGCTCGACAGAATTCACAATTACATCTTCAGTAAGTGCAAAAACTTCAAGTGCCCCGGTTTCACAGTCGGGTAGCAGTAGCCCCAGCCCTAATAGGAGAAGTGCAAATAGTAGAAAATTATGTGATGTAGTCCGCAGTCTTCAAAAGAAGCAGGCAGAGTCTCCAAGTACAGTAACAGATGCAGAGAAACCAACATTTTTAAAGGATCTCAACAACTGGAGTTCGGATAAGTCGAGGCAAGTAAGTCCACAGTCAGGTCATGACCTTCAGTCCTCCGGTACTACCTCAGCACCCACCATAAGGCCACAGAGTGATACCACCACGTCAGAGACTGTACATAGTCCCAGTGCACCTTCTACCCCAGAAAACACAACCTTGATCTCTTCTAAGGCACCTTCACAGACACCTAAGCTAGCAGTCACCACCCCCAAGGCTGCACCTGCCAAAGCTAGTACCAACAAACCTTCCTCCACCTCACCCACCTCATCACCCATCACTAGTCACAATCCAGCACCAGTGGTGACTGTAACTTCATGTTCACCAGCACTTGCACCTACTACCACTGTTACCTCCAGCTTGAGCAATGCAACCATTTCTGCTACAACAGATTCTAACACAGTGCTTTTAGGAATGTCTTCTGCTTCACCAGTCCACAAAGTTGTCACTTCAGCATCATCTTCATCTGCCCAGACTACCAGTGATGAACATTTAACAGTTCTGCCAAGCATACCAGTTTCCATCAAGCCATCAGTAACAGTAAATGTCACTAACTCTGGATTTTCTTCACCTGTCACTATGTCACGTGTTCAACAGTTTCCTTGTGTGACTACCCCTGGATCAGTTGCAAGTCCCAAAGCAGTGGAATTAGCACCTGTGAAAGGTACTTCTAAGCAGCTTCACATTGCACCCAAGCCAGTTAAAACCCCCTCGTCATTAGCAACCTCAACACCTGCTGGCCAGGTGTCTATATCTGTCTTGCCTCCAGGAACCCAGAAGCAAATGCCTAAGCCTGTACAAATTGCTCCCAAACCTCCTGCTGGTACATCTCACAATCTGCCAAATACTCAACTTGTAGCCCCACAGCCAGGTCACATGATGCAGACACAGGTACAGGCACAGGTACAAGCTATACCACAAGTTCAGACAGTTCAAGCAATACCTCAGCCTGTACAAACCCTGCAGGCAATCCCTCAGCCAGTACAAACTGTGCAAACTCTTACTCCCCCCATGCAGACAGTAACTGCTATGCCAATGCAGGCTGTCATGACTCAGTCTCTTATTGATCCGACACAATTGGTAACCCCATCTTCACCAGCCAAGATTATTACACAGCCAATTTTTGTAACTTCATCTATGCAGAGTGCAGTCACATACAGTATTTCACCCCAAGCAATAGGTCAGAGTCATTTACCAGGCAATGTGAGTGCAGTAGCCCGAGTGTTAACACCAACTATGGTGGGCAAGGTGGCAGCAAAACCGCAGCCTCATCTAATGACCCCGAAGGTACCAGGTCCTCTTGTTACCTTTACTACAGGTGCAGTTGGTGGCTCCAGTGCTGTTAGACCAATAGTTCCTCTACCACAACAAGTGCAAGCACCACAGCAACCACAGATACTTGCTGTCAGTGTCATGCCTGTTGGGTCAACCCATGTCTCATCAATGCCCGGACAGGCAGGGCTACTACCTGGTACACAAGGCCCGATGATAACAACTGGTCATCCTGCTGGACAGCATCATGCTTTTATCCCAGTTACTGCAGCAAATCAGCCAAATCAGCCACAGCCTCACAGTGCTATGCCTCTCACACAATCTCCAGTATGTGCTTCTACATCAGCTTCTCAGGTGCCTATTGCTTCTGACACTGCTAACCTTTCTTTATCATCAACAGAAGTTGTGATGAATTCCCATATTGATAGTAGTTCATCAAGTGGAACACAGTCAGAACCAGTTCCTCTTAATCAGCAAAACAAACCAGGTTTAGCTGACCAAAATTTGAATTCTTCAGTTTCCCCAGTAACATTTAACAATACTGAAGCAATATCTAGTCTTCCTTCTAACACAAGCAATGCAAACCCCTCTAGTACCATTGCTGCTTTAACTCCAGACAACCCACATCAATCTACATTACCTGTACCAAAAGTAAGCAGTAGTGTGCCTGTTGTGGCAGGAGTGAAAGGTGCATCAACTGTGAAAGTTGACAGTCCAAATTCTGCACAGGCATGTAAAGTAGTTGAAAACGCTTTTAGAAGTGGGATACCTGGGAATATTAAAATCACAGAAATTCCCAAAGGGGGTGTTAGAAGTAATGGGCCAGTTCATATTGCAAATGTAAAACCCAAAGTCACAATATCACAGATGCAAGTGAAAGCTCAAATGGCTTCCCCATCTGTCACTATAACAACATTAAATGATACTCCCCAATCCATTAAACAAAGTGTAGCTAATGGATCAAAGATGGCCAGTTCATTCAAACAGACTAGTACAACTTCCAGTGTAGCACTGAAATTAACATCAAGTGTTAGTGTTGTACAGCACAAATCCGGAACGGGTAAAAATTTTGTTGCACCATCTCAAGTGGAAAAGGAAACTTTTGTTTCAAATCCTATCACAATAGTAGAGAAAGATAAAGCTGGGAACATAATGCCTAGTACTAATATAGAGAAAGAAGTAGCAAATCCCCCTGTAGCAAAAACAGACAAGGATGATTCATCTCCAGTGGCTCAAGATAAAGGTGATACCTCTACTCCTGATCTTCCTGTTTCTACATCACCTCATGCTCAGCATAAAGCAGATAAAGAAGATCAAGGGGGAATGCTGCAGGTAAAGACAGAAAAAGGAAAGAATGTGATTACATCTATTTCACCTTTTAAAATGCAAGAATTGAGAACTGTTGATAAGGGTCAGAATGTTAATGGAAAGAATCCAGGTAACATGGAGAAGTCACAAGAGAAGAAAAATTCTGACAAAAAGAAAGAACCTTTACTAAAGAGAACTTTATTCAAGACAAAAAGTCAGGAGGAGAAGAAGCCTCCGGGTATGTCTCCAGTGTACAGAACAAAGAGTCAGGAAGAAAAGAAGACATCAAATGCTTTCTCACCTCTGCATGAAAGTAGTGTATATGCATTTGAACCTGACTTTGAGTCTTCGCCTCTGGAGGAAACTTCTCCATTCTCACAGAGAATAAAGAACATTCAGCCATCTCCTGGAACATCACCTGTAAAACCAAATAATGCAATTAAACCTCAGCTACCTACCCTTCATTTGAATAAGCCCCCTGCCAAGGCAGCAGGACTTCACACTCCAGCTAGATCCCCAGTGGCAAGATCTTTAGCACCAATGATTGCAGGTAGGCCAAAGTCTTCAACAGGAACAAGCCCATCAGGAGTTACTGCACCATCCCAACCAGCAACAGCAGGAAAGAGACCAGGTGTAACATCACCTCCAGCACCACTAACAAAGGCAGCTAGTATTGGGACAGAAACTCAAATTGTGAATAAGTTGAATCAGGGTGAAGCTACTCCAGCAGTGGCTAAAGCTTCAGAAGACCAGATG
>NC_061830.1:28068145-28073145 GCF_019202785.1 Penaeus chinensis | reverse complement strand
AAGCTGAGCAGTTTGGTCTGTGCCGAATTGTTCCCCCAGGCAATTTCAAGGTGAGAATGAGAATTCTTACAGAGAGGGTAAAGTGATATTTTATTTATATATTTATTTTACTTTTTATAAAGATTTTGTCAATTTTAGATAGATATATTTTATTCAATTTCAATTTCAATTTGCACTTTCTACTTAACCCCTTGGTGACGGGTGAAGAAACTAAAAAAAAAAAACTCTACGCTCTGGCGATCAATGGCAACTTTGAGCGCGGGAGTTCGGTATATCAAGCCAAATCACCAGCTCATAGCACTTTGGCGCGCCACTGTGGCATACAGCCGCACGCCACATTTTGAGCGGTTTGTTTTGACGTCTATAGGTGTGACCTGTCGTGAAGGGGTTAAATTTTCTGTGTTTTTTAGAGTTACCTAAAAATGTGAAAGGAAAGGTGAATGTATGAGTATATAAGCATAATCATCCATTTATTGTTGAAAAAAGAAAGGTGTATAAAAGGTTATTGATGATGCTTCTCTCTAATTTATTAAACAAATGTATTGACTAAGTTACCAATGGTATGTTGTGAATTTTCTCCCTGCAGCCAGAGTGTCGTGTGAATGATGACATGAGGTTTACAGCTAATAACCAGTACATACACAAGATGATGAGAAGATGGGGACCCAATGTCAGGACATTACATGCCATTAAGAAGTGTTTGGCCAAACAAAATATTGAACTCAACAGCAATCCTTTGGTATGTCATCATATGGATTTTCTTTTCTTTTTTGTCTTTGTTTTTGTCTTTGTTTCAAACTGCTTCTTGGTTTCCTCTTCAGTTTTGAATTTTCCTCCAGAATATTTTATCATCATCATCCCTTGGTATCATAAATTTGTTTTTCAATGTTTTTTGTCTTAATTTTGTTGTCTCTTTGTCCACATACTTATAATCCTCATTTGATTTGCCCTCCATTTGATTTTCAAGTAAAAATATTTTTTTCCTGCTCCATCTATCCCCTCTCCTCTTCCTCATTATTAATAACATTGAATTTTTAATTTTTTTTTTTTTATTATTTTTATTGTTATTATTTTTTATTTTTAATAAAAAATATACATACATGCCATGCCTACTTTGAATTTACTGTATTAATTGTTTTTTACACATAGATGGCTACACTTGTACTAAGTCACCAATGAGCCAAATACAAGTACTTCCTGTCTCGCCCGTTTACCCTTTTCCTTGATTTAAGAAAATGTTTTACGTTATCTTACTTTGCTGTTACTAATATTTATAACATAGTAATTATAATTTCTATAATAAAAATAACACCATTGATACTTATAGCATTAGTAAGAAATATGTTTTTCTGACCAATTCAAGGAAAGGTGAAATTAGGTGTCACAAGGTCTGCCAATTGACTCCTTTGTGGTTAAGCACTAGCAGAACCATCTATGTGCAGAGATATTTCACAAAAATATAAAAAATGAGCACAGTATTTTCGCCATTTTTTATTCATTTTCCCCGGCAGCATATGGTTAACGTTGTTGTTGTTATCATTATAATTTTTTTTATTATTATTATTATTATTATTATTATTATTATTATTGATTTTGTTTTTTATCAGTATTGAAGATTGATTTCTATTTCATTACATGTTCCCAGATTGGCACCTTTTTATTATTGTTTTTTATTATTTTACTGGTATTGAAGATTGATTTCTATTTCGTTCCATATTTCCAGATTGGCTGCATGGAGTTGGATTTGGTTAGGCTTTACGAAGTTGTGGAACAACATGGTGGCCTGATGTCTGTCATAGAGAAGGAGCTTTGGGGAAAGGTTGCTGATGCCTGCAGAATACCTCGCTCAGCCCAAGAGAGATTAGCCAAGCTTGATTTCATATACTGCAAATATCTTTTACCCTATGCTACCCTCTCACAAGGTAAGGCTACTCAGTAAGATTACAAAGATTGAGAGATTGTTTTATGACATATGTTAGATAATCTGAATTAACTCCCATTATAACCTGCTCTCTCTCTCTCTCTCTCTCTCTCTCTCTCTCTCTCTCTCTCTCTCTCTCTCTCTCTCTCTCTCTCTCTCTCTCTCTCTCTCTCCCTCCCTCCCTCCCTCCCTCCCTCCCTCCCTCCCTCCCTCCCTCCCTCCCTCCCTCCCTCTCCCTTTTACCTGTGGCAGATGAGCGTGATCAGCTGTTAGCAGAAGTAGACAGAATCCACAGCCGCAATCAGCTAGATCAGAGTGGAGCTAGCAAGAAAACTTCGGGATCATCAGATAATGAGGAGGAGGAGGAGGAAGAAAGCCTGGACTGCATTGTTAAGGTATTGATGTGGTGGAAGAGAAATGGTGACAATAGATGCTCAATGTACATGTATATGACATGGCTGAAGATACATTTACATTGAGAGGATATATAGCTAATGTAATATACCTTTAATATGTTACCAAATACTCTGCTTAAAGTTATTTAAAATGATTAATTGATATGATATACAATGTGTCTTTATATATTGTTATGGAGCAATTCATCTCATTACTAAATCAAACCTTTAACTTCCAGGGAAAGAGCACAGCACTGAGTACCTTTTTCCGCATTGCACGGAACACTTCAACACAGTGGCAACCAGATCCTGCAGGTCTGGAAGTAGATGAGAGATATTGGTCCTTGGTTGTTAATGGAAATCAGCACGTCTGTGTTCTGTCAGCAAGCATCGACACTTCTGAACATGGATATGGCTTTCCTAACCACAGATTGTCACCTCTTACTAAACATCCATGGAATTTGAAAAACCTTTGCCAAAATCCAAATTCAATATTACGAAGTATGGGCACTATTGTAGGTAAGAAACTTGTATCACGGTTTTACTCTTTTACTTGTTTCACTTAAATTTTTTCATTCTCTCATATGAATTGTTGAGTTTTGTTGAGCTAAGCAGATTTGAAACAGGAAGAATAACCTAGCCATGATAAACTTCTTGCATCCACAGGTGTTACAGCTCCAACCTTACATGTTGGGATGTTATTTTCTACTGTGTGTTGGTACCGAGACCCTCATAGTTTACCTTGGATCGAATACCTCCATACAGGAGCATCAAAGATATGGCAAGTCATCTCATGTTTTATGTTATTATTATTATTTTCATTTTTATTATTATTATTATCATTATTATTGTCATAATTTTTATGATTGTTATATATTTCTTTTTATCATCATCATGTGCTATGATTATTTAGCAGTTCTACTGTAATCTTGCAGATTGAGTTTTCCTGTCATTTTTGTGTAGAGATACATTTTTGTTTTTCCATCTCCAACATCCCCTTTTTATCTAAACTCTTACTTAGCACCTCTGTTTACCATTTTTATCAACATTCTTAATCTCCATGCACTCATTCTTTTTTTTTTCGTTGTCTCTTTTTCAGGTATGGTGTAGCAGCAAACCAAGAAGATAAATTGTGTGCAGCCTTGAAGAAAATTGTTCCAGATTTCATCAAAGATTCTGCAATTTGGCTTCCATCTGATACAGCAATGGTATACAAACATAGTTTGCTGTAGTGCTGTAAAAATATGAGATGAGAACACTATTCATTCATTTTTGATTATGTATTTCATTAACTTCACTATAGTGTAGCCTATCTTTAATGTTTATATATTTTTCTTTTTAATATTACTTGGGGAATATGAATAAAAATGTTAGATTTTAATTCATATAAAATTTCCAGGTACCCCCAAGTGAACTTGTTCGTGAGGGTGTACGTGTGTGTAGAATAGTGCAAGAACCAGGACAGTTTGTAGTGGTCTTCCCTGGTGCTTTCACCTCGAGCGTGTGCACAGGATACCTTATATCAGAGAGTGCATTCTTTGCCAGGCCACAGTACTTTGACAGAGCTCTTGTGGTAAGTATACGCACAGCTGGGTTGTGCTTATATTGTTCATCATTAACTGATTATACTTGTAAAAGCTCTGTCTTAACATAATCCTGGTTAATACAAGTACTTATTCATGTGCAGTTCAGAGAAAAATTACTTTTTCCGGCTTATTTTATGCCCGTACCAGAGACCTCATAATTAAACATTGATGATTTAGTTGATTGACTCGGTCTAATGGGAGATTTTTGTGTGAAACTAAAGAAAAATTGAGGAAAGAAAGGACAGCTTGACCCTTGTATATATTTATATCTGTATGGTAGCAAAAGGCTACAGTGCATATTTTGTATATTTTATGAAAAATGTGTTGAACAGATTTTGTAGGTTTGAAAATTACAGTGTGAGGTGACAAAATATCCAATAATTGAAAATAACTCAGACTAGGGGAAACATATTTTGTTGGCAAATTATTACTGATGAGTACATATAAAGTTGATGATAATATCTTAACCCTTTTCCACCGGGTGGTTTCCCGACGTGAATGCCCTCTCACCAGGGCTGTATTCATAGTGGCCTTGGCCCCGCTGCCAGGGGATCGTGTCGGCAACACAGCATGCGCAGCATGACAGTACATGCCCCTGAAAAATGGGACCAGCGCATCATGGCACACATGCACATGCCATCCGGATTATAGTCTAGGCATGCTATGGCATGTATGTACATGCCACCCGGTGGCAAGGGGTTAAGCTTTATGTAAGGATTACTTGGTTAAGGACACCTTAAGTCTGTAATTTTTTGTCATTACCTTGTTGCTCAGCCACAAATAGACCAGATTTTCACATTTAACCAGGCCATTGTAGAGCTTTGATTTTTGTGCCTGTTACCATACATACATATACATACATACATATACATACATACATATACATACATACATATACATACATACATATACATACATGCATATACATACATACATACATACATAGATACACACATACACATACATACACATACATACACATACATACACATACATATACATACATACACATACATATATACATATGAAAGGAAAACAGCCACAGTAAAAAAATGAAATTGAATAGTAACGTTTCAAACTCTTCACAAGTTCCTCTTC
>NC_061830.1:28048145-28063145 GCF_019202785.1 Penaeus chinensis | reverse complement strand
ATAGGCACAGCATTTTCCCCATTTTTTGTTCATTTTCCCTGGCGGCATTGGGTTAAGTGATTGGAGGATTAATAAATCAATTATTTTTTTTTGAAAGACTACAAGCTTAATTTTGTTTTTCAGGTGACAAATTCCCAAGAAGAGGCTGTGTACTGTCTTGAGCATGCCCTCATTTTCTTGAAGCAAAACCCAACCCATCTAGAATACTGCAAGCTTATGTACACTTACAGCTTGGTGAGTTATTTGTGTGATTTTTTAATTTTTTTTATTAATGTTTTTTCTTGTGATTATAATTGGACAAGTGTTGTTATTATTTAGAAATTTGCTACTAGTTATACAGTCATTATTTTAGTTGTTACTCTATTAGGATGTTCCTTTCTAATTCTGATACCCTTTTTTTTATTAATTGAAAAGTCGGAGCTGGATATATCACTGAAGCAGATGGATGAGCGGATTCACATCAAGAGTGGGAAAAAATCATCGCCCAACACCAAAAGGACAAAAACCAGGGAACATCTGGACTCTGTTAGCAGCACTAGTAGTTCAAACCTCTGATGGTAATCAAGTTGTGGTTTGATTCTTTTCATTCCTCATGTAAAGTTCTGCCTTGTTTTTTGAAGAAACTAAGTCAAAGTTGGAGGTAATGATTGCTAACAGTCTGTTGCAATTTAGTGTCTTTTGTCTTGTACATTCCATTATTGAAAATCTTTTGCAAAAGACAGTAAACATGTGTGACTGAATGGCAGTCACCCAGTGAAGTATTTACAGTATTTGCAGCATATTGTCAACATTGAAAATACTTTGAG
Source organism: Penaeus chinensis (assembly GCF_019202785.1). Lineage (NCBI taxonomy): Eukaryota > Metazoa > Arthropoda > Malacostraca > Decapoda > Penaeidae > Penaeus > Penaeus chinensis. The sequence continues at coordinate 28,062,339 of NC_061830.1, read as the reverse complement.
AACCTTGTATATTTTCCTTATATGTGTGTATAAGAAATATTTCTTTTGGACAATCAGTACTAAACAAAGGATTCAGTTTAGGAAATACTTATAATCAGAGATATCTGCAAGCAAGGGGGAATTGTGAATGCAATATGTTTCATAAAGCAATGAATTATGTAGTTTTGTATGTAGTTTTTGAGGTGCAAAATCCTTCTTCAGTCATGCTACTCAGAGTTAATCATTTTGAAAGTATTTAACATGAAATTAAATGAAATTGAATCCTGAGCCAAAGATGTCTTCCCTCAAATGGTTGTGTCATACAGATATTTGAATTTGCCATGTGACTGTGAGGTAGTAAATACCAATTTTGAAAGTATCAGTAATTAAAGCCTCTAGTCCATATGTCTGAGTTATATTATTAAAAAAGGAAAAAAAGAATCTGGACTGAATATAGTAGCTGTTATCAAGAAGTGTATTGTTTGTAAATCACCTGGATTCCAGATAACAGTTGTTGTTTTTTCTCTCTTATACTAATATTGACCATTGATAAGTTATTGAGTACATAATCAAGAGTATTAGATATTAAACTTCTTGAAGGGTATCATAAGCACCTGAATTCCAGATCATTGTATTATAAGGCAATTATCTGAAAATGAATTTCACAAAGTTCTTCTATTTACACTGTTGTACTTCAGATTCTTTGTAACAAATTTTAATTCAAATCAGTGTAGACACTGTAACTTTAAGCTTTATCCATTCTGTAATCAGTGATTTTATTTTTCATGTAACAGATTTTTAAATTGAGCCATTTACATTATCCACTGCTGATATAGTAAGTTGTATTATTTTTTGCTTATGAGAAAGATGAGGTTCACATAGTATACGGGGTTGTAGGTGTTACATTTTTTTCATATAAGAAAGAAAAATACTGTATGTGATACGGGATTGACATATCAAAAGAACTAATCTTTGTTTAATCTTCAAGAGACTACTGGTGAATTATGAAAATGTTTAACTAAAAGTTACTCATAATATGTATTAAATCAATGACATACTATATAGAAAAAACAGGGTTAATGTAGATAAAAACTATTAGCAAGTGAAGAAATGCTATAGTGATGTCCTATCTGATGTTAAGTATAAATTAATTAACAGCAATTTATTTTTATGTTAATATTAACCAAAAAATAATCTTCTTAGGCATTTAGTATTTATTGATTGTTTATTTATTTATTTTTTTATTTGTATTAATTTTTCATATTTTTTAAGGAAAATTTTCATGATCATAATTTATGAGTAATATTGTAAATTCATTATTTCCAACTGTAAAGAGGAATATTAATAGAATGACAAACTCACTTAAAAGATAAAAAAAGAGGATAAGATAATGATGGTGCAATGACTTTGGGTGCATCTTACAGAGTCAGTTGTGATGCAATAAGATATTAGCATGTTTTGTGGTATAGAAACAATTGTTTGAAACCAAATAATATTTTTGTATTTATTTGTGATGTGTATTGGAATGAATTATATATATATTAGTTTATGTGTCTTTGTAGGAAAATAATAATTTTATACCATAATCTAGTACTAAGGCTTAACCCTCACACTTCACAAGTTGATACAAAAGAGGTGCTGTTGATGAACAAATTGTGTTGCTCTACCACAGATACGCACATTTATTTACTGGAGGATTACACTTGATGTGTTATTGTACATATAAAGAAAAATATTGTAAAGATTGTCAGTGAATACAGCATAAACCAAACTGGTATTAGCTTGTGCATATTCACTGTTGTAATGACATTATTTAAAGATTATTGTATCATAACTAGGCATATGGTAGTACTGTAGCAGAGAGCAGCAGTTGTAGAAATAATGTAAGTCGGAGAAACTGCTCTTTATTTTATTTATTTAATTGACAGGCAATGAAGGCAAAACATTGGTTGGGATATTTCTCAACATGTTATGGACTAATGTGAACTGTAAATGACAAAGTCTTTATTCTAAGGAAAACTTATCTTTTTTCTGTCTCTATCTCTCTTTTTTTATGTTTTGCTTTTGTGCAAGGGAACATGAACTCGCATGTAGACTAGTATTACTTACAAATGCTAAAGGTTCATGTGGTAGACCTCGCAACCATAAGAAGATAACATTGTAAGTAATTTCTGAGCCATAAATGTGAAGGATATTTTTTGAAATTGTGAAGTTTCCATTGCAAAATGAATAACAATTGCACAAAAATTATTTATGGCTCATATTTGTAAACTTGCAAATTTCTGCAGTCTTTGTACCTGTACATTCTGTCTTCAACCCTGGGACTATGTTACTGTAGGTTCTAGTGACATTATTATTGCAATTAATAACTGTGTCAGTTTGATGTTTCAATCTCCATGGAAAGTAATTCACAACATGTATAGATAGAAGATGTCCTAATTTTAGGTAACTTTTTGACCTTTACCTCTTGACCCCAACAGTATATACACACATATATATGTATTTTTCCCCCTTTTTTTATGTAATGATTCATATCAGCTTGCATAAGCTGAATCATGGGGATGATTGTTTACTTATCTCTTGTGAAAAAAGAAAAACACAAGAAATGGTTGTGTACTTAAGTGTTTTTGAACAGAATTGGAAGTCCACTTTTTTATTTTGAATATATCAAATCTTTGAAAATTTAAATACACATTACTTTTTAAAACTGGGCATGATTCACCATGATAAAGCTTAGTACTGAGAAGAGAATTTATTTCTCTTCCAGAATTTAACATTCAAATTTCTTTGAGTGAAAGGAATATCTTGGAAAGAATGAGTTTGTACCAGTCAGAATTGACTATGCACGTTTGCAATAGAACATGGATTTAGTCATGTTTGTAAATGCTTTTTTTCTGTAGTTATCAACATATTATGTTGATCACATGAAGAAGCAAAGCCTTATGGCACCTCACCGTCTTCTTAACGTGCCACTCTACCCATTGTATAAAGCTTGTATATGACATATTTAAGATGTTTTAAATCTTATCAGCATCTGATTTTTTGCTATTTTCTCAGAGACCTGATGATGGTGATGTAATTGTAATGAAGAAAATCTTGAGTTCTTCATGGTAGATTCTGTCATAGATTTAGATTTGTAATAGATTGTTGTAATACATGACAGTTCAAGTTTCAGATTCAATTAGTTAGCAAAATCATTTAGGTCAAAAATATGAATATACCATTTAAGAATTGTGGAATTTATCATATTGTCAAGATTTCATTGCTGTTTGTTGCAAGATTGGTAAACATGTATTACAAATGCATTTATATTGTCAATAGGGAGGGTAATCTATTGACTTACTTGTGGAGCGATATTAATGTGTGCTGCTGTAAAGGCTTCCAATTTTCAGTTCAGCATTCTGTGATAAAGCAATTTAATTTCTGCTGTAATGTAGCGTTCCCATGAGATATCAGTTTTTTTCTTTTGTAAATAATGGCTTGGTAGAACACCACCAAGTATGGAATACTTGAAAGTAATACTTTTATTTATTTATATTTTTTGTACTCCAGTTGCTATATTGGTGGATAGTGAAGATGCAGGTGAGTTTAGAAGCATCTACATTTATTTTTATTTTTATTCCTCTTCTTATGTAATCCATGCATATCATTTACTCTGTATTATTTTTTACTTATGTTTCATTTTCTTAAGTATGCATTTTAAGAAAAACTATGAACCTCCAGATAAGATTCCCCATGTCTGTAAGCTCAATTCTACCGTAGGATTTTTGTTATGAAAATAGCAAGTATATATATATGTATATGTACCATTTCAGGCTACATATATAATATACATCCATTTTGAGTATATTGTCCTTAATTTTGCTCAAACTAGAGACAACTCTAATGCCATCATTACTTATACTCATCAAGCTTTGAGCATTTACATCCCCTTGTTTACAAGTACTACTTTGCTTGGCATTAAAGACAATACCTTCCTTTTTTATTATTTTTCAATTGCAGGTGTATAGCATTGAGCAGAAGAAAGTTTCCTAAAAGTTTTATGTTTCCATTACTCACTAATTTTGCAGAATAGGAAAGTTAGTATATTATGTCAGCCATTTCAACATGAAAGTCAAGTATGCAATTCGTATCTCTATTTTGACATCATAAATATTTCTACCATATATTATTTTATAACGTTTGTGAAATGAATGGACAAAAGGCTTTTTAAGTATTGGTTTCTGACATATATAGCAGATACCATAAGCATATGAATAAGATAAATAGTTGTGGATTTCAAGTCTGATCTGCTATCTGGAACTCTCCTGTGGAACACTGCCATACATGTTGTACTTTTGACACAACTGTGGCTTTTGTACAGAAGATGAATGAATAAAACACATTTTCATAATAATTTTCTGCCTTTAAATGTCATTCTGAGGCCCTAAGTATTCTATTTATTAGATATCAAGTCATTTTTGTGACAAATGTTTGTAATAGTTCTTCTTAGAGTAAATTTTCTAGTTTTATTGAAAATTCCAGTGCTCTACTAGAATAAAATGTTATCCCAGTGATAAATATAGGTCTAGTAGCAATGTACACATATGTATATGAAAAGGTATATCTATATGTATATCTATGTATCTATATATCTATATATCTATATATCTATATATCTATATATCTATATATCTATGTACTATATTATAGAAAATCTAGACTAAAAGCTTCCTTGAACAAGGTTCATTGTGACAAATGTAGAAAAGGTGTGAAAAAGAATGAATCGTTTCAATATGTAAGAGATGCTACACAAAGTTTCCTTTCGCAGTCATTCCGATTGTTCATGCCTTGTCACAGTTCCATTTGTGTCCCAAGCTTGTGCATTATCTCCCTTGACTGATCTCACTAGCAAATTCCTGCCCAGCCTCACTTCTTCCAAAATACTTTTGCTGGAACTATTTCCATCTCCTTGGCCTTGTGTATAAGGATTGGCCAGACTGTGAAAAGATCTGCATTCCTGCCTCGTTGACTAAGATGCAGTCAGTATAAGTATAGTACTATGGTAACCCCCCCCCCCCCCCCCCAAGAAGCTGCTGAAAGTCCTACAGTAATTTTGCCAAGATTACCTTCTTTAGACATGACCTTGAAGTTTATATTGGTGGAAAGTCTTGACCTGTCCAATGATATTGACCTCTTCCCCAATATCATTGGACAGAAATGTTGGCTTCTAGGCCACCCTGCCAAGCACTGTCACTCCACAGCCCACTGCCCTCTATGTACCAAACCCGGCCAAGATCGTTAAACCTGCCCTGTGCAATCACGCATGTATGCCAACTGTGATGGGTCCCCTAATGTATTTTATATTGGCAACCCTACCCACAAATGGAGTCTGAGGTAGCAGTCCACAGATTTAAACCTGGCCTCACTTTATGCAAAACTAGGCAGGAAGCACGCCAACAAAGTTTTTCACTTGCTCTGCCCCTGCCCCTTCTCCCCAAGAGGTCCTACATTTCCCCTAGTATCTCTTCCTCCTACTCCTTACATTCCCACTTCTACCCTCTCCCTCCCCCAAACACTCCAATGTCTACTTCCCTTGTGCCTACCCCTCCTCTTCTCTCTACCCATTGCATTGGACAATCTGAACATACCTATCCCCCACATATGAAGACACATATTTCTCAGACATCCCCAACCAACCCCCTTTCAGAAACTCTTGAGGAAATTCAAAACTTTCTAATCATAACCCCAAAAATCATGCCTATGCCTCATCCACCCTCTCAATTTCCCATTCCTTCTACAGTCAAAGTGACACCCAACATCCATCCTCCTCCTTCTCATGTTCCCCGTTTCATGCCTTCCGCTCCCTTCTGAATACACACTTGACTCACTTTTGTCACAACAGTACTCTGTTTACCTGACACTCCTGATACTTCCCACTTATGTCGTGTCTCTTTTACCAATTCTTTCCCCCCCAATCCCTTGCCCGTTGTTGTCGTAGGGGAGCTTAGGAGGCGGAGACTGGGATCCAATGCTGTGGAACTCCCAACCTTGGGACTCAGCCCTCGACTCAACAAATTTTGCATGGTCTTTTTTTCCCCCTCCTACCTTTTCCTTTCTGTCCCTTCACCAACCCCTTCTACTATCCACTTCCTAAGGTGTGAGAGCCGTGCTGAAAGGATGAAAGGCTGACTTTGTGCCAGTCCTGAACGGCCCGAGGGAGCCATGGGCACGGTATTCCCCTGCTTTAGTTGTCTTGCCCTTACCCCTCAAGCGACCCTGAGGGGTGGACCGTTTCTCTCCCCAACTTACTCCAGGCTTATCATGGCCAACAATGAATAACCATTAACCATTAACCATACCATTATTAGAGGCAATGAGGCTTGCCTCTTCATCAAATAGCTCCACCAATTCAAACTCGCCCGATTCCCTGACCACAGGCTCTCCTTTGACCACGGCTCTGAACACTACAACTAATACCCCCTCCTCAATGCCGACTAGTACAGTATCCACCCTAATCAACACCCCAGGAGACATTTCTACTCCCAACATGCTCAACTTCAACAACTATACCCCCACAACCTTCTTCATCAACTACCCCATCCTCCCTTATACTACCTTACAACCTTATTGTCCACCTCCCCATAACACTACTTCCCTCAACACTACTCCCTCTTCCACATGCCCCCGTCCTTCTACTACCCCCATCTCTACAAAATTCTTAAATAATCTATTTAGCCCAGCCAAATGGGACCGATTTTTCGTGATCCCTCCCACAACTTCTCACACTTTCTGCTCTGACAACCTGTTTTCATTCCTCAAATGCATATACATCCTTCACTTCATCTAACCCCTATACATTACCTTACCCAACCTTAACCCATTTACTCGTCAATTCCTTTGCCCAACTTTGACAACTAATCACTAACTCAACCACCCTTCACTACCATTTACTATAGTGCTACATGACCTTAGATGTCTAGCACATTTATTTTGCTTTTAACCATTAACCATCACCAATTCTTTCCCTCCTACTTTTCTGACACCTTTTTAACCCTCATAGGGTAGGGATTGAGTTTTCATAATAACTCATCTACACTGAAGTATTCGCAGTTTCTGTTCTCCCATACGTGTATCTTCCATTTGATCTAATCGCCCTTAACCCCTCCCCTTTCCCTTTTTACCAATCCCTGCCTTTCCCCACTTACTCACCCTCTTTACCCTCACCCCTCTTCCCTCTTCAATACCTTATTATCCTAAAATGCTGTAGCACATCTAATCATTGACTCATTAACCCTACTTTCTTACCTTTTTTGCCACTATACTTTCTTATAGTGCTTTATGAGTTTGATGTCTAGCACATTTATTTTAACCATTAACCATTCATGAAGATGGAGGAACTATGCCCTTTAATTGGTTCCTACATGGTAGCGAATAAATGTAGTATTACGTCATGTTCAAGGAACGTTATATTATCTGGACGCTATTTTACTCCCTCCCACTTATTTATAGTTAAAACATTTACTTTATAAAAACTGTAACAACCACCTTAATATCTTTCCTCTATAACTTCACCGAGAAAGTGTGCATCACTTACCTCTTCCTCCTGGCCAGCTCTGTTTCATTGGAACAGACATCATCTATCTCTTAACAAACTTTGGGTTCGTTAACTGTTCCATTATTAAATCCATATCTCATGCTCCAAAGAACAATTCATAACAGAAAAAATGTAGATACAAATATTCAACTTTTTTTAAGAACAACTTGAAAGTGCATTCTATATGTGGTTATGTGTGCCATCAGTTCATAATGTGTCTCCTGCATAAAATTATTTCCTTGTGCGCTGCAGCCATCCCCAAGTCCAGTGCTGGGGATCACCTTTGCCTTGGATATCAGCCTGTAATTCAACTAATTTTGCACGGTTTTCTCTTTTTCCCCCTTTCCTGTTCCTTCTCTTCTCTTCTCCAACCCCTTCTATTATCTATTTCCTGAAATCCTTGTTGAAAGGATGAAAGACTGACTTATGCCAGTCATGAACGGCCTAGAGGAGCATGGGCACGGTATTCCCGTTTAGTGGTCAAGTCCTCACCCCTCAAGGGGACCCTGAGAGGTGGACCATTTCTCTCCCTAACATACCCCAGGCCTACCATAGCCAGTAATAAAGATTTTGTACCTATATCAGGGGCAATGAAGCCTGCGCTTCATCAGCAAGCCCCACTTATTTAAATTCCCCCTCAGCAAATCTTTTGAGTACTCTGTTGGGAGTATGGGATCAACTCATCCAGCAATGCCTCCAAAAACAAGTAGGCAAAGTTTCCTTCTGCAGCCGCCCCGATTCCCCCCGCCTTGTCACAGTTACATCCGCATCCTAAGTTAAGGCATTATCTACGCTTACTGACTTCACTGGTAAACCCATTCATCATGGCCAACCTCATCCCCCCCTCAATACTGGTACCGGAACTGTCTCCATCTCCCTAGCAGACTGTCCTGTCAGACTGTGGAGAAGACTTACTGTGATACAATAACACTACAATGCTACAAAATTCCCCTTAGAGGCCGCCGTAACTCCACCAATATTGCCAAGATTACTTTCCGTTGACATGACCTCCCCTATGATGTTTATATTGGCCTCCCTGTTGGACCATTCTACTTATTCTTGTCTATCCAGAGATCCCTAGACAGCCATGCTGAGTATCTGTCAGCTACAGAGGGGGATTGGTCTGTAGTGTCCCTCCGGAGAGAAACTTCGTCCCAGAAAAGACCAGTAACAACTACGGATCGATGATGGTCGTGGATTTCATGATTGTCATCGGATATTGATTAAAAAAAACAATGTACCCCATATCATACGCCATACAACCCTGCCAGCTACACCGATACCCCATATTTCAACGGGAACAGAAAATCCGACAATTTTCTTTCCAATAACATATACCGAGAGAAGTAATCATGGACAAATCAAAAACTAAAGTTGGGAGGAAGCCGCATTTATTACTGAAATTGATTAAAATATTAGTTATGCACACATACATCGGGACGATGATGCGATAAGAAGAGGTCACTGTCAATTTTCCGCACTTTTTGGTGACACCCATTTATGATTATTTTATTGTTTCACTATTATCTGTACTTTTAGTCCACAGTATAAACGTTGTTTTCCACATTTCTCTGTCACTTTGTGCACATGTTTAAGGTGTTCTAAACCGTGTATATAAAACTTGAAACGTTCACATTTCCCAGGAACAACACCGGTATCTGACTGTGGAAACATATCTATAAAAACAATATTTCTTGGGACGTGGTCGCAGGAAATTCGAAGAGAAGGAATGAAAACCATGTTAAAAGTAATTATGACAATAATAGCGGGAATTCTGTTGTAATGATACAACAGAGTGAAAAAAAAAAAACAGATGATAATAATGATTATACCAATACAAATAACAATTAAATAACAATACTATTTGCAATTAAATTAACATTACAATAATAATAATTGGATTCAATAATAATGATTATTAAATAACAACAATAATATTTATAATTCAATTAACATTACAATATAAATAATTAAATAAAAATAATAATGATTATCAAATAACAATAGCAATATTAATAAAAATCCAAATACAAATAACAATGATACTAATAATAAAAATAAAATAATTGACAATAACGATAATCGTATTACGACAACAAGCAACAACAACAACAACAGTGAAAATAGTAATAGTAATGAACCTCTGCTGAAAGCAAGGTTCCAGGTGAACTCTTAACGATGGTAGCGTAGTTTCTGCTCTTACGTTTAGTCACTGGTTACAAGTACAACACAACACAACAGCACATGAACACAGCACAATATATCAGCACAAAGACACAACACCATACATCAGCACATGAATACAACACAAGGTCGCAACAAAAACACTCACTTTACTATCCCACCGGAGACTCCCTGATTACTTACGGATAAGGATAAGTCCGATATGCGAAGCTGAGCTTCGCCTGGCCTGTGTCGACTAATGTCGACTCGCTAACGTGTGTCAGCTGGTGCTGACTCGGCTTAGTCCTTACCCGCCGTGGTGCCCAGCGACAAGAGTAACCTCCAGGCGACAATTGCAACTTCTTGCGTCTGGGCGGGGCGCGAACCGACGACCCCTCGAATGAGAGGCAGGAGGACCAAGGAGAGTTATATAGTGGTCAAAGAAAGCGGCCAGGACTTGGCGAGCCGCCTTGTCGCGAAGAGGCACCAGCTGCAGAAACCGGGTGTGGTGGTCTATGATGGATAGCACATACCTGTGCCTTGTGTCGCTGGCAGGCTTGGGACTCTAGAATTCAGCCATTAGGCACCGTGCGCCGTCCCTCGGGCCATTCAAGAATGTCTTTACAGATTAGGTCTTGAAGCTGCTCCCTCCTCAGCTCTGCCGGGTCCATGGTGGTGAGGTCGGATGGTGCATCCGCAGGTCCTTCCCGTTTTGGCTCCTCTCCTCTGAACTACACATCTTTGCTGACGTTGTAGAGTCTCCTACAGGACTAGACAAGAGGTTGGGGACGCGGTTGCTCACACCTCGTTGTAGTAGAGGGTGAAGTCATAGTCACAGAGTTCATATGCCAAAGTGCCGCCCGTAAACATCGAACGCCCGAATGGCTTCAACGACAGCAATTGCTTCAAGGTCTCGGCTTCCTTTAGCACCCGGAACGAGTAGGCATTGGCTTGTGGTGTCCCGTCTTCATCACGCTGAAGGAGAACAGACACCTAAGGCTTGCTTGCTAGCATCAGAGTGAACCTCGAAATGACAGCTAAAATCTGGCAATCGCAAGACAGGTTCTCTCACAAGGGCTTGCTTGAGTGAGTAGAAGGCTTCCTGTGCATCATCTCCCCATTCAAACTTCACATCCTTCCTGGTAAGCTTTGTCAGGGGTCGATCCATATTAGCGAAGCCATTGATGGCTTCGCTAATATGGATGGCTCCTAGAAATCGACGGACGTCACGGGTAGATCGCGGACGTCTCATAGAAGTAATCGCTGTCACTTTCTTGGGATTAGGGCGGACGCCGTCCTCCCAAACAACAAATCCAAGCAAATTTACCTGGTGATGGACCACATGCGTCCTGACAACGAATCCAGGATCTCGCCCATCCTTGGGAAAGAGTAAGTGTCAGGAATGGTCACTTTGTTTAGCCACCTATAGTCTACACAGAAGCGGTGGGTGCTGTCCTTCTTACGGACCAGTACGACAGGGGACAGCCATTCTTCATCAGATGGGTTGACGATTTGCTGACTTCCATAACTTTCTCTGCTCTGAACATTTTTGCCGTCCCCAGCCTGGTGCCAGGAGAAACCCTGCGTGGTTTTGGGTCTAAGTTTACAACCCAGACGCTAGTCTGCCGATCTTGAACGGCGACCAGAGTGCGTGGGGCCATTAAGCGAACTGCCTCCTCCTCGAGGACGGCTAAACTTGTAACCACAGGAGCTCTGTGAGAAAAAGTTGCCGAAAGGAACCGCCCAGACTTGGCCTCTATGACGACCTCTTAGGCTGCGTACACTGCCGCAATGTAGCGTGGATGCGGGGTGGTGGGAAGCTCTGCCAACTCTTGGACTGACTGGAGATGTCCTTTCGTTTCGCAGCAGTTGAGTATTTCTGTCCCACTAAAATTAATATCAAACTGGTGTCCATTTAGCTCGATATAACTCTTGGTCCTTCGGGTGACTAACCGAATTAGATCCATTCCCAGTAATAGATTGCTAGGGAAATAGACCCCAGACACAGTGAACGAGGTCGAGGTTAGGTTGGATGGTGAAAAGAAGTCCATCTCGGCCTTTACAGCCACTGACGACGTCGCATCCCCTTGTATCGTAATATGACTATCCCGCAGACGGAGATTTGGCAGTAAGCTTACAGACTTTTCCTTTACTCGGATCCTGTGTCTACGAAGTATATCAGTGGCTTACCGTTTATATGGAGTGCTACCAACGGTCTGCCTTTCGGCTTTGCGAGTTCGGTATGGGCTGACTGTGCTTTCCCTGGACGCGGTTCGGCCGACAAGAGGCTGGGAGCCTTGCCCCAGACGGCGGGACACAAGGGGCATTTCTGGATGTAGTGGCCCTTCTCACCATATCACTTTCCCCAGCAGGCGCGACACTCTGAGGCGTCATGCTTCGTGTTTCGGTGATATCCACACCATTGGCGGTTCGGTGAGTTGGGACGACGGCGAGGAGAGCGCTTCAACTTCTCTGGTGGACTGGGGTCGTGCGCCTGCATGGGCATCTGGATCGTTAGAAAGGATGCAGGTGCACCATGAACCATCGGTGTCTGCAGAGGATTGTCACTATAAAACCCCAGGGCAGGAGCGACGTCCTTTGTTGCATTATTGTAAGGGGCTGATGAAAAACCCAGAGCTGTGGGCCCCTTTTGAGAGGTGACGTTCAATGGGGGCAGAGCAGCCCTCACTCCAACTGTCACATCCCAGGTGGCCTGAGCTCTGCCATCCTACTGGCTGAGAGAAATTCCAGAGGAGCCAGCTATCGGCGCAGCCAGCCTGGCTAGCCAGCAGCAAATGTCCTATTTAAGAGTCCGTCGACGTCTCCGATGTCGTAGGGGTAGTCCCGGGCCCCTTGAATGACTGCAATTTCCATTGTCTGGATATAGTCCAGTGGAGACTGACCCGGCATCATCCTGCTCATCCATATAAAAAAGTGCCTAAGTGTGCTGACCCCCGGAACTTGGCTCGCAACTTGGCCTTGAATTCGAGCCATGTAGTCATTCCTTCAAACAACGGGCTGAGAAGCAACAACTGGGCATACCCGCGCGCCCTTCCTCGGGACATACGAATGAAGGCCTCGTCTGTAGCCGGCCTAGTCAACTGCTCTATTCTTGAGATCCAGGCTTCAATCTCTCGGTTGTGTTGCAGACCATAGGATGCAGGTGTCTCCCCATGGAATGCCGGCATCTCATCGCGTCCTCCAAGGGCAAGATGGGTGGCTTCGTCTGTCGATTCTTGCCGATCTGTCTGTCAGTAGTAATTATAATAGCAACAAAAACAATAAAGCCCCCCCCCCCCCCCCGCAACCTATGCCCGTTCTTATCGTGAGGGACATAGGAGACAGGTGACTGAGGCCCAGTGTAGGGGATCACCCCCTCCTCAACTCATTTTTATTTTCTTCTCCCCCTTTCCTTTTCCTTCTATTCTTCAATTCCTTTTGTTCACTTCTCAAAATGTGAGAGCCGTGCTGAAAGCATGAAAGGCTGGCTTTGTGTCAGTCCTAAACAGTCTCAGGGAGCCATCGACACGGTATTCCCTTGTTAATCGTCTAGCTCTTACCCCTTAAACCGTAAGAGGTAGACCGTTTCTCTTCCCCACATATTTAGGGCTCCCCATGGCCAACAGTGAAGATTTAATATCCTTATTAGAGCCATTAAGGTTTGCCCCTTCATCAACTAGCCTATCTAAATTAGATTTCTCTGGTTTCCCGACCCCTAACTTTCCCTGTAATCACGGATCCGACCCCTCCTCGATGCTTTTTGTCATTTCTAGTCATTCCGGATCATTCACCCAGGTCATTATTCAGCCTTCAGCATACACCCTCCCTCTCTCCCAATATCATCCACTCCATCTCCTCCTACACAGTCTTCTTTATTGTCTGCCCTCTCCTCTCACATTACTACTCTGCATCCTTATTTTCTACCTACCCGTAGTACTGCCTCACTCAACACCATTCCCTCTTCCTCCCGCCCTCGTCCCAGCCAAGTGGGATCGATTCTCTGTGATTCCTATTACTGCTCCTTGCTTCGACAATACCCTTTTCTTTCAACAATGTCTTCAAAAACAAGTAGGCAAAGTTTCTTTTTCTTGGTTCCGATCATTCACGCCTTGTAATAGTTACTTCTGAGTCCCAAGCTTGTGCACTATCTACCCTGACTGACCTCACTGGAAAACCTGTTCTTGCCCAATCTCACTCCTCCCTTAATACTTGTACTTGAACTGTTTCCATATACCCGATTGATTGTCCTATCTACGACAAGGACTGTGGAAACGACTTGTTCGCATGCCTTGCGTAGATATGACCTCCCCCATGAAGTTTTTATATTAGTGGTGTCCTGCTCTATACCACCACATCAACCCCTCCCCCGCCAATGTCGCTACACAGCCCGCTGCCCTTTATGTGTCCAAGCTGGTCATGACCGTTCAAATTACTCTGCTCAGTCACACACATGCACCAATTGTGGTGGCTTCCCTA
>NC_061830.1:28038145-28040645 GCF_019202785.1 Penaeus chinensis | reverse complement strand
GAAACTGGACTTATAGAAAACTGGACATCAAGAACTTGGGCTGTGTGAGAGTGATGTGGACTTAGTCTCTCAGCGGTAATATGCAGTGAGGCTGAAGCAGCTGTAGCTGTTTAAGACTATTTTTTATGCTCTATAAGATGGCAGTGCCCATTTCCCTTTTATCTCTCTTTATCGCCCTTGGTAATATTAACTGATCACAGTACAGCATTGTTGAGCAGTTGAGACAGTTTCTCAGTACCAGTAATCAAGACCTTTCTTGGGCAACTGATAAACAATTAAAAGTGCAGAACTTTGTTGGGCACTGTATGTTAGGTTCTGAGAAAATGTTTTCTGTAAGTCCCTTAGTTTTAGACAGGTGTGGTCAAAGTTAAAGATTAACCAAAAAATTACATACTTCAGTTATTGTTATTAGGTATGACTGTTACACATGGTTTAAAGGTCAAAATGTTTTGTTGATTTGACCTTATTTTCCTGTCTTATGGGCAATTCTGTTTTTTGGTCGACAAGCTCAAAACTCAAGAATTTTACACATTGATACCTCCATTTCTTTATTACAGAGACTCATTTCTCCTTACATCATCTTATGGCACCACAAAGCTCTGAATTTTCCTGTCCACAGGAGTTAACTTCATAAACACTTTCAGTGGCATAGTATGTGGCCCTTGCCAAGAGCCAAAGTTGTCATCACACAGTGAACAGTTTTGTGCAGTTTCTTTATGCTCTTCAGCAAGTGTAGCTTTCAAATCAGGGCTTTTTAAGAATTATATACATTAGCTCTCAAAATCTGCTGTTAAGGACTGCTTGATAGTGGTGCAGCGTCAACCAGTTATTGTGTCCTATGTGCTTTGTTCACAGACAAAAGCCAACACATCTCGACCAAAAAAATCTTGCAAGATGGAGCTTCATAAAATTGGACTACGTTTATGACACTGGAGTACGTACACTGCGGGTGTGATGATATTGCTGTCTACATGATAGTCAAATCAACTGAGACCTGACTCTGTCCGTGTTCACTTGCCCTACATTGTCTGTTTTTTTCCTTATATGTACAACTTTGTGTACAGATCAGAACTTTTAAATGAAAAAAAGATTATTGACATAGATGTTATTTGTAACATATATATGATTTATATAAAATGAACATGTTTAATTTAACAGCTATACTATCACACTTTTGAAACAATGTCAATAGCATGTGTGTGGAAATAGTAGGCTTGTGCATGGGCTGTAACTGCAATGCACACACAATTTTCCTCATGTAATTGTCTTTACCAGAGTATATTTCTTGAAGGTATGTTGGCTTGTGGCAGATCCAGCTGGCATGGAAACTGAGGTGATTAGGGGGAAGCAACAATGGCTTATGTTTCATGCTAAAAAAACATAATACATACTTGGAACAATGGGATAACATTGATAGTCTTTTATAAGGGAAGTATTGGGGGTGAAATTGGTAAATGATAAAAAAAATTGCCTTACTGATTTTCTCCAAAATTGAATATCATATGTATCTTAGTATTGTGCATTATGTTTGAAACTTGTGGGGTTCCTTAATAGAGGGCAGTGTCCCCACATTTTTTTTTTTTTTTTTTTTTGTTTATATAGTTTTTGCCTATATAGGTCTCTTTCATACTGCTAATTCCCATCTGCATAGTCTTATATGATGAAAAATAATCATAAGAATCAATATGATCATTAAAAAAAAAAAAAAAAAAAATAGAAGAAAATGTTAAATCATATTCTGTCTATATATATATATATATATATATATATATATATATATAAAAAGATTTGAATGATTTAAAAATAGTGATATGGAAGCTCAAAATTGTGGTTACTATATAAAGAAATTGTCAGTATTTTCAGTATTTTTTGTAATTTTTAATTAATTAAACTTTACCATCCAATTTTTACTAGATATTGTGCCAACTCTTGAATGATGAGTTTTACAATGAAATAATGGAAATCATATCAGTTTAAAGTTGCACAGCTTAGTGTAAATATTGTGTATGAGTCAGTATGACAGGATTAAAGAGGATAAGAAAATTTTCTTAATATGACAGTGTGAAATGAATGTCATATATGTTTTTAAGGGGTTAATTGTTTAAAGGGAACCATGGGCATGGTATTTCTGTTTAGTTATCTATCCCTTTTCCCTCATGGGGACCCTGGGGAATTAATTATGGCCAATAATAATTTTGTACCTTTATTAGGGCCACTGAGTTTTGCCCCTGTATCAGGTAGCCCCACAGACACTAATTTTTCTGGTTCCCAATCTGTGGGTCTCCTTTGATCATGACTCTGAACACTGCTACTACTACTCCATCCTTGATACCTGTGGTCAGCTCAGTCCAGTCTGAAGCACCTACCCTGGTTATTACCCATTTCTTCCTCTCTCCTATTATCCTGTTCTCCTTCTCTCTATCCTCTGCAGTCTTAATTTTCAACCCCTCTTCTCATATTACTTCTCTGCATCCTTATTGTGCACCTCGCATTCTAACTC
>NC_061830.1:28000645-28033145 GCF_019202785.1 Penaeus chinensis | reverse complement strand
AACCGCATGCCCAAGTGGGGAGAACGTTTAATAAATACTCGAAATGTCAGTGTCATTGAAGAATCAATAGTGGATCCAGAAAAGAAAGAGATATGTACTTATACCAGGAATGTTGGACTGACAAAGGTAAGTTGTATGTTTCGTCTACCATTATGAATACACTGTACTAGCTTTATGTTAAGAAATCATGGTTAAATACCTATATTTTGTATAATGATAGCCTTATTATTTCTTTAATTCATGTTGTTTTTCCTTTTATCTTCTTTATGAGTAAAGGTGATGACCTGTGTCGAAAAAGTAGTTTACAAACCTTGCCCCGAGAATTCGCAGTGGACTGTGGCAGAAAGAAAAGCTTGGATTGACTCAAAAATATTTGGCTTAGGATATGCAATTCAGGTATGTTTGGAGGAGTTATTGTAAACTTTCCATGTAACATAGTTTACTTTAGCATTGATATGTAATCTATTACACGCATGAAGAGAGCAGGAAATATGAAGTGAGACGTTTGGGGGAAATTCGTTTCATGATGTTGTTACTTTACAATTCCAGGATGGATTTTAGATTTACACTTTGTCTGTAATAATATGCCTATTCAACATTTGTAAATATTTTTCACCCATAACATTCAAATATCACCAAGTGTGTGCTATTCTTGCTGGCTACACTTGCAAACGCAAAACCCCATCTGTGTATAAATGCTTATAATCATACAATAATACATGCATACATTATCTAGCTATCTGTCTAATGTCTATATGCTGTTTATGTGTGGTATCTGGTGGGGTATGTGGTGTAGTATGTGTGGTGTGGTGTAGTGTAGTGTAGTGTAGTGTGGTGTGTAGTGTAGTGTGGTGTGTAGTGTGGTGTGGTATGGTGTGGTGTGTGGTGTGGTGTAGTGTAGTGTAGTGTAGTGTAGTGTAGTGTAGTGTAGTGTAGTGTAGTGTGGTGTGGTGTAGTGTGGTGTGGTGTGGTGTAGTGTGGTGTAGTGTGGTGTAGTGTGGTGTAGTGTGGTGTAGTGTGGTGTAGTGTGGTGTAGTGTGGTGTAGTGTGGTGTAGTGTGGTGTAGTGTGGTGTGTGGTGTGGTGTGGTGTGGTGTGGTGTGGTGTAGTGTGGTGTAGTGTGGTGTAGTGTGGTGTAGTGTGGTGTAGTGTAGTGTAGTGTAGTGTAGTGTGGTGTGGTGTGGTGTGGTGTGGTGTGGTGTGGTGTGGTGTGGTGTGGTGTGGTGTGGTGTGTAGTGTAGTGTAGTGTAGTGTAGTGTAGTGTAGACTGAGACTCTGAGACTCTGAGACTCTGAGACTCTGAGACTCTGAGACTCTGAGACTCTGAGACTCTGAGACTCTGAGACTCTGAGACTCTGAGACTCTGAGACTCTGAGACTCTGAGGCAGGCAGACAGACAGACATTAAACAAAATTAACAAAAAAAACCCTTTATCTTCTAGAAATTTGGACTGGAACGCTACAAGAAGAACATTCAGAAGACCAACTTGGGTTTCAGCTTTGCCTTGAATAGATTATTCCCTGTTATTGATACTCCAGCAGAAAGCAGCCATATCCACCACCTTACGTTGGAAGAGAGAAAACAGAGGTATGTTACAAAGTTGGCTTGGTTTGGTGTTATGTCCAAGAAATAAATATTTCAAGCAATAATTGGAATTGGTAATTAATAGTTGTATGTTTTACAGTAGATGAAATATTTGTTTAAAGGTTGGTCATACTAAGAATACATTCATGTTTTCAGTTGTTGTTTTCTTTGGATAGAGTTCTCATTATTTGCTTTTTTATGAACAGGTTGAAAGATGCGGCTCGAGAAACAGCAAAGAGGGCCAAGGAGTTAGCTCAGGAGAAGGCTGGGCCAATTTATGCTGCCTGTGAAGGTGTGCGGAGCTGAAAGTGAAAGTCTGTAGTCTGAATCATAATAAAAGAGCTATATATTTCATGTATTCCATCATGAATATGAAGGTTATTTTAGATAGGGAGCCACCGGTGCTACTACTTTGTGCTTTGGAGTTTCTGGTATTGGATGATAGGATTGATTGTATAGTTTCATTATGTTTCTATTATATCATTGAAAACTATGGGAGATGTATTATGGAACATGAACATTGTTTTCAGTTTATTACTTTTTAAATTATTTTTTTTATTCCCCTTTTCATAAGCCTGTCATTTATAATAAAGAAACTTTGTTCCAAAGATTTGATATACAAGAGAAATTCAGTTATTTCACTTTACAACTTCAGTAGTAAAGTGTTCCCAATAGTAAAGTGTATTTTCTTTACAAAGTTAAATAATGTCAGTAATTCTAAATCATGCCGTTTTTTTATATATACTGTGTACTGACTTGGTGAAAATGAATTGGTGTGGGAGTAGTTGCTGATTTCTTGAAAACTTAAAATTTAGGGGAATTCTTTTGATTTGAAAATAATACCCACTAGGAACCTGTCACTAACAATTTTTGAAGTCTTGCTAGTTCCTATGACAGCGCATATGTTGGGTAACAAGGTAGCATGTGAAAAGAAAGAAGCCTACAAATGACCTGAATTATATAATTGCTTCTGTACAGTGTATATCATAGTTTCCAGGGATACTGATGAATCTGCATTATCATTCCCATTGAACATCAAATGAATCATGTAATGTCCTTGTATATATTCATATAAAACTTTCCCCAAGTCTTGCATTCATAGGTGTCTATTCCTTGGAAAGGGCCAAGCACTTGGATAGTTGGTAATATTCCGTCCGGAGGAATGTGGGACTTCAAAGCTTGTTTGTCCTCGTGGGAAATGTGTACTGATGAGAAGTGGTGAAAAGTTATATTTTCATTCATTCCATGCATGTTCCTTTCAGGTATTGGTTTATTCTCATTCATATTCAAGGTTTTGAAATAACATTCTCACTCCTTCGCAGATTATGAATAGGTCCATATCACTTACAGGAAGCTCTTACAGTTCAGTTCTGTTTTGTGCTGTAAGTCTGTGTGAACCTTTTTATCTATGTTGACATGTGAATGAAGTCACTGACCAAGGGAATGTATATAGTGATAACCAGTTCTATATTCTTTGCTTCAAGAGGATACAAAGTCTTTGCATAGGATGATTTTTAAATCCTTCGGGCAAGGGAGAGGACAGGGTAAGCCATACAGGCAACACACTCGCCTGAGTGAGATAAGTGTGGAATACTACTCTTTCTCACACAATACATCATTCCGAATATTGATACAAAGGAAGGGTGTAGGAAACCTTATCTTTGAGTTGTCTTTGTTCTAGATTGACCTTCACATTATTTTGTGGGTGAATTGAACACCACTTTGTCTAGGTCTTTGTTACATTTTACAAATTTTAGTTGTTGGATGATTAGTAATGTATTTTTTTTTTTGTGATATAGAGTTTGTGTTCTTGGTAATTTCTTCTTTGTTGTTTCCTGTTTGAGAAAAAAAATAACATTAGCTGTACATTATCAGTCTTCTTAAAAAACAAAAACAAAAAAATATCCAGATAGGAGATCCGTATAACATTTTCAAATAGTAATCAAATTAGTTATATTACCCCTGATAAGAACATAAATATATTTAGGAAAATTGAACTCAATTTTTTTTCTGACACTTCCTTAACCCAACCACCACAGATTTATGTTCTGTCCCCTGTAGTTTCTTGTGAATTTTCTTACATACAGATGGCTCCACATGTGCTCAGCCGGCAAGGAGTTTATCAGTAGGCCCTAGTGACCAATCCTGATTTCCCCATCCCTTGAATTGGTGGGAAAATGTGTTTTTCCTTTTAATGTAATTCATATAAATACTGTTGTTATTGTTATTGATGTTATGATTACTTAATTGTTATTAAAATCTTGGTAACATTTAAGACAATGAAATAGTACAGAAAGTCAAGGAAAAGGGTAAACAGGTGAGATAGGTAGGACTAATAACTGACATCTTGATAATTAAGCAGTTGTAGAGCCATCTATGTGTAAATACAATAAATAAACTTGTATTACAGTGGGCAAGGCATATCTTCTTGCCATCCATGCCTATTGGGTTAACAAAACCCTTTACTTTACATTTTTACCTCTTTTGATTGAAGATTTTGTACACTGTATGTATGAAGAAGTAATATCCAAGCACTGATATTATATTTCAGTTTGTTACAGGAATATCTCTCCATCAATGCAATATAAAGATTCATTCCAAGGTGTTTAGAAGACCAATATATGTTTACAGATGAAGGATGTTGTGAATGCTCAATGATTCTTGATTTGATAATGAAGGGAAGTATGAAGTGTTTTCCAGTTCACTTCCTGTAATCATTAAAATGTGCACATAATTTTCAAGTGGCAGGTGTTTGATAGTAAGCAGTATATTCTGCATGAAACACCCAGTAAAAGAAAAAAAGAAATGGAAAGCAAAGGGCACTACTAGTACGTTTAAAATTATTAGAAAAATAAAATCTTGAATCTGTATTTTGTGTGGCAGCATAACTCTTTTGTTAAAATTAGGGAAGATGTAGTCATAAAACAGTGAAAATGATAGTTGTTATTTTTTATGCTTTATAGATTCCTTTTAGTATGTAGAAAAGAGTTCTGTAAAGATTTGAATTTGCACCTAATCATAAATGTTAATGAGAGGATTTAGCATAGTAGTGCTAAATTGTTTAGCCAAAGTAGAAGTGCAGATTGCTTTGCTTAAGATAACCCCATGATGCTTTTCTTTTTTAAAATTCTCTTTGAAGATCAAGCAACAGGAATAGAAATGTGTAAAGCTAAAAATCTGCAAAACTTAACATAACCTAAACTGTTTTGATAAAACCTTTTCTTTTAGCACTGCTCCAGCCTTGTATCTTTTTTTTTTAGATACTATTCTGTATTGTTTCTGACCATAAATATGTGCATTATATCCATGAAGTGTTTTTCAGAGGATATAATAAGTTTTATGATAGGTCGCATGTATATTTTTATCCAGCTGTTAGGCTTTGTGCTAAGTTCTTTATTCATTGCCACTTTCTTGAAGGGCATCTTTTTAACAGTTAAATTTGTGTTAGTTATGTTATTAGACATATTTGTTTGGTACATAAAAGGTTTAGAGATTTAAAGATGATTGTACTGAAGTTGATGATCTAGCCATTACCAATACCTTTTGTAGCAACCTAGGGTACTTGGTGTAGAAATTGTCATCTCGTGTGAACATTACACTCACATCTATAGTTGTAGAAATTTCTATAGACTAAGTGAGTGGCCATGTTCTTATGATAATTTGTGAACAGTATAACAAGCAGGAGGGTAGTAGAATAGTATCAATAAAGAAAATTGAGAAAAGTTCTAACAAATTTTGTCTTTTTAGTCAAATTTTAGTTAAAACTATAGAAAAAAAAACTACTGAAAAATGGAAATGGCCAGTCACACAATTTGCCTGGGAAGATCATAGAGGATAAAAGACAAAACAAAACAAAACAAAAAATATACAACAGTATTTAGATGTCTGATATAATGAGAAATATTTAAAACATTTTTTGTTAACCTTATAAAAAAGACTAAAGCCTACTATGCAGATAATGAATATTTTACCTCACACGTCTCGCGCCAAACCACCTAATTTTAGAGAAAAATCTTACTGTAACTCTTTATGGTAGTTTTCTGTTGCATAGTGATCTAAGTAGACTCAAATACCAATCAATTTATATAGAAATGTAATAATGCATGAAATGCTACCAGATGCAGAATTTGCCTGAAAATATTGATTCAATGAGAATTATTTTAAAAACTTTGTTGAAGTAACAAAGTATTTGTAAGTGACACTGAGACACTGAGACACTGAGACACACACACACAGACACAGACACACAGACACTGAGACAGACACACAGACACTGAGACAGACACACAGACACTGAGACAGACAACTGTGACACTGAGACAGACACACAGACACTGAGACAGACACACACACACTGAGACAGACACACACACACTGAGACAGACACACACACACTGAGACAGACACACAGACACTGAGACAGATACACAGACACTGAGACAGACACACAGATACTGAGACAGACACACACACTGAGACAGACACACACACACACTGAGACAGACACACACACACACTGAGACAGACACACAGACACTGAGACAGACACACAGACACTGAGACAGACACACAGACACAAAGACACTGAGACAGACACGCAGACACTGAGACAGACACACAGACACTGAGACAGACACACAGACACTGAGACAGACACAGACACTGAGACAGACACACAGACACTGAGACAGACACACAGACACTGAGACAGACACACAGACACTGAGACAGACACACACACTGAGACAGACACACAGACACTGAGACAGACACAGATACTGAGACAGACACACAGACACTGAGGCAGACACACTGTGACGCTGAGACAGACACACAGACACTGAGACAGACACACAGACACTGAGACAGACACAGACACTGAGGCAGACACACAGACACTGAGACAGACACACAGACACTGAGACAGACACACAGACACTGAGACAGACACACAGACACTGAGACAGACACAGACACTGAGACAGACACACACTGTGACACTGAGACAGACACACAGACACTGAGACAGACACACAGACACTGAGACAGACACACAGACACTGAGACAGACACAGACACTGAAACAGACACACAGACACTGAGACAGACACACAGACAGAGACAGACACACAGACACTGAGACAGACACACACTGTGACACTGAGACAGACACACTGTGACACTGAGACAGACACACTGTGACACTGAGACAGACACACTGTGACACTGAGACAGACACACACTGTGACACTGGGACAGACACACTGTGACACTGAGACAGACACACAGACACTGAGACAGACACACAGACACTGAGACAGACACACAGACACTGAGACAGACACACAGACACTGAGGCAGACACACAGACACTGAGACAGACACACAGACACTGAGACAGACACACAGACACTGAGACAGACACACAGACACTGAGACAGACACAGACACTGAGACAGACACACAGACACTGAGACAGACACACAGACACTGAGACAGACACACACTGTGACACTGAGACAGACACACACTGTGACACTGAGACAGACACACAGACACTGAGACAGACACAGACACTGAGACAGACACACAGACACTGAGACAGACACACAGACACTGAGACAGACACAGACACTGAGACAGACACACTGTGACACTGAGACAGACACACACTGTGACACTGAGACAGACACACACACACTGAGACAGACACACAGACACTGAGACAGACACACAGACACTGAGACAGACACACAGACACTGAGACAGACACACAGACACTGAGACAGACACACAGACACTGAGACAGACACACAGACACTGAGACAGACACACAGACACTGAGACAGACACAGACACTGATACAGACACACTGTGACACTGAGACAGACACACTGAGACAGACACACAGACACTGAGACAGACACAGACACTGAGACAGACACAGACACTGAGACAGACACAGACACTGAGACAGACACACAGACACTGAGACAGACACAGACACTGAGACAGACACACAGACACTGAGACAGACACACTGTGACACTGAGACAGACACACACTGTGACACTGAGACAGACACACAGACACTGAGACAGACACACAGACACTGAGACAGACACAGACACTGAGACAGACACACAGACACTGAGACAGACACACAGACACTGAGACAGACACACAGACACTGAGACAGACACACAGGACACTGAGACAGACACACTGTGACACTGAGACAGACACACTGTGACACTGAGACAGACACACTGTGACACTGAGACAGACACACAGTGACACTGAGACAGACACACAGACACCGAGACAGACACACAGACACTGAGACAGACACACAGACACTGAGACAGACACACAGACACTGAGACAGACACAGACACTGAGACAGACACAGACACTGAGACAGACACACAGACACTGAGACAGACACACAGACACTGAGACAGACACACTGTGACGCTGAGACAGACACACAGACACTGAGACAGACACACAGACACTGAGACAGACACAGACACTGAGGCAGACACACAGACACTGAGACAGACACACAGACACTGGGACAGACACACAGACACTGAGACAGACACAGACACTGAGACGACACAGACACTGAGACAGACACACAGACACTGAGACAGACACACAGACACTGAGACAGACACTGAGACAGACACACAGACACTGAGACAGACACACAGACACTGAGACAGACACAGACACTGAGGCAGACACACAGACACTGAGACAGACACACAGACACTGGGACAGACACACAGACACTGAGACAGACACAGACACTGAGACAGACACAGACACTGAGACAGACACACAGACACTGAGACAGACACACAGACACTGAGACAGACACACAGACACTGAGACAGACACACACTGTGACACTGAGACAGACACACAGACACTGAGACAGACACACACTGTGACACTGAGACAGACACACTGTGACACTGAGACAGACACACACACACTGAGACAATCACAGACACTGAAACAGACACACAGACACTGAGACAGACACACAGACACTGAGACAGACTCACACTGTGACACTGAGACAGACACACACTGTGACACTTAGACAGACACACTGTGACACTGAGACAGACACACACTGTGACACTGAGACAGACACACACTGTGACAGACACACACTGTGACACTGAGACAGACACACACTGTGACACTGAGACAGACACACAGACACTGAGACAGACACACAGACACTGAGACAGACACACAGACACTGAGACAGACACACAGACACTGAGACAGACACACAGACACTGAGACAGACACACAGACACTGAGACAGACACACAGACACTGAGACAGACACACAGACACTGAGACAGACACACAGACACTGAGACAGACACAGACACTGAGACAGACACACAGACACTGAGACAGACACACAGACACTGAGACAGACACACAGACACTGAGACAGACACACACTGTGACACTGAGACAGACACACACTGTGACACTGAGACAGACACACACTGTGACACTGAGACAGACACACAGACACTGAGACAGACACAGACACTGAGACAGACACACAGACACTGAGACAGACACAGACACTGAGACAGACACACTGTGACACTGAGACAGACACACTGTGACACTGAGACAGACACACACTGTGACACTGAGACAGACACACACACACTGAGACAGACACACAGACACTGAGACAGACACACAGACACTGAGACAGACACACAGACACTGAGACAGACACACAGACACTGAGACAGACACAGACACTGAGACAGACACACAGACACTGAGACAGACACACAAACACTGAGACAGACACACAAACACTGAGACAGACACACAGACACTGAGACAGACACACAAACACTGAGACAGACACACAGACACTGAGACAGACACACAGACACTGAGACAGACACACAGAGACTGAGACAATCACAGACACTGAAACAGACACACAGACACTGAGACAGACACACAGACACTGAGACAGACTCACACTGTGACACTGAGACAGACACACAGACACTGAGACAGACACAGACACTGAGACAGACACACTGTGACACTGAGACAGACACACTGTGACACTGAGACAGACACACACTGTGACACTGAGACAGACACACACACACTGAGACAGACACACAGACACTGAGACAGACACACAGACACTGAGACAGACACACAGACACTGAGACAGACACAGACACTGAGACAGACACACAGACACTGAGACAGACACACAGACACTGAGACAGACACACAAACACTGAGACAGACACACAGACACTGAGACAGACACACAGACACTGAGACAGACACACAGACACTGAGACAGACACACAGAGACTGAGGCAGACACACAGACACTGAGACAGACACACAGACACTGAGACAGACACACAGACACTGAGACAGACACAGACACTGAGACAGACACAGACACTGAGACAGACACACAGACACTGAGACAGACACACAGACACTGAGACAGACACACACTGTGACACTGAGACAGACACACACTGTGACACTGAGACAGACACACAGACACTGAGACAGACACACAGACACTGAGACAGACACACAGACACTGAGACAGACACACAGACACTGAGACAGACACACAGACACTGAGACAGACACACACTGAGACAGACACACAGACACTGAGACAGACACACAGACACTGAGACAGACACACAGACACTGAGACAGACACACAGACACTGAGACAGACACACAGACACTGAGACAGACACACAGACACTGAGACAGACACACACACTGAGACAGACACACAGACACTGAGACAGACACACAGACACTGAGACAGACACTGAGACAGACACACACTGTGACACTGAGACAGACACACAGACACTGAGACAGACACACAGACACTGAGACACATGTCCACGCCCACGCCCACAAGACTGGCGTATGGGAACCATGGGTACGTTATTCACCAGTTTAGTTAGCTAGACCTTACCCCACAAGGGAACCATGATGGGTGGACCATTTCCCTCCCCAACATACTCTAAGCTTACGATAGCCAGGAATGAAGGTCTTGTATCTTTGTTTTAACTATTCTGGGAATCTACAAACATCGCCTTATGAACCAAAAAACTTCCTTACTCAGGAGCTTTACCCCTAGGCATCACCCTATAGCTGTATTTTGAATATGCCATTAATGACCTTATGTGTTAACGCGGCAGAAAATTTTCAGTAAATGTAAGTAATGGTACCTTCACATCAGCTAAATTGAATATTTTTTTTTTTTTTTTTTTTTTTTTTTTTTTTTGTGATCCCCGCTACAGCCTCTTACACTGACAATACTCTTCTCTCCCAACAAGCTCTCAAATAACAAGCAGAGGTAAAGATTCCTTCCGCAGCCGCCCTGATCTCTCCCGCCTTGTTACAGTTACATCCGATATCCTATCCAACGTCATCCCTCCCTCAATACTTGTACCGGAATTGTCTCCATCTCCCCAGTAGACTGCCCTGTCTACGACAAAGATTAATCAGACAAAGGAGAAGGCTTACTCGCCTTCCTCGTCGACTGTGATGCTGCATTAGTATAATGCTACAAAATTCCCCTTAGAGGCCGCCGTGTGGTGCAGCGGAAACATCCTCGCCTAGCAATTTTGCTGACCTATGTTCGATTTCCGCGCCGCCAGTGAATGGTAACCCCGGCCATTCCTTGCACATGGGGTAGTTTAGAAGTGCAAAAACGGTGGACGTGGAATTCAGCCCACACGGGATTCAGCCCACGGAATTCAGCCCACGCGGGGTTCAGCCCACGGAATTCTGCCCACGCGGGGTTCAGTCCACACGGGATTCAGCCCAAGGAATTCAGCCCACGCGGGATTCAGCCCACACGGGATTCCGCCCACACGGAATTCAGCCCACGGAATTCAGCCCACATGGGATTCAGCCCACGCGGGATTCAGCCCACGCGGGATTCAGCCCACACGGGATTCAGCCCAAGGAATTCAGCCCACGCGGGGTTCAGTCCACACGGGATTCAGCCCAAGGAATTCAGCCCACGCGGGATTCCGCCCACACGGAATTCAGCCCACGGAATTCATCCCACGCGGGATTCAGCCCACGCGGTATTCCGCCCACACGGGATTCAGCCCACGCGGGATGCAGCCCACAGGATTCAGCCCACACGGGATTCAGCCACTCTGTGTTTCTGTTATACCCAACACACGTTTATATGCAGACTCGAGCGAAAAAACACATATAATCTTCTCTAGCTTAGGAGAGTGCGTGCGTGTGAATGTGAACACTCTCTCTCTCTTGCATATATACAGACTCGAACGGAAACACACACATTTCTTCTCCAGCTTAGGCGAGTGTGTGCGTGCGAATGTAAACACGCACACACACACACACGCACACACGCACACACGGTTCGCACCGTGTACAGCGCCTCGCAAGTCCCTGTTCTGAACACAGCTCTTGCATTGTGGTGCAAGCTGGGTTCGGCGAATAGAGCACTAACTACTGTAAAAATAATGAATAGTCAAAGAATAATATTGCTTTAAGTTATTTACTTTTCTTTTCAAAAAATCCGTTCAGTAGAAATGGTCATATTTCTAAGGGTTCCATGTCAATTAAACCCCTATTCAACTCAACAGTGTGGGCCCGTGAGTTAAGTCCCGTGTGGGCTGAATCCCGTGTGGGCTGAATTCAGTGGGCTGAATCCCGTGTGGGCTGAATCCCGTGTGGACTGAACCCCGCGTGGGCTGAATTCCGTGGGCTGAATTCCATGGGTTGAATCCCGTGTGGGCTGAATTCCGTGGGCTGAATCCCGTGTGGGCTGAATTCCATGGGTTGAATCCCGTGTGGGCTGAATTCCATGGGTTGAACCCCGCGTGGGCTGAATTCCGTGGGCTGAATTCCATGGGTTGAATCCCGTGTGGGCTGAATTCCATGGGTTGAATCCCGTGTGGGCTGAATTCCATGGGTTGAATCCCGTGTGGGCTGAATTCCGTGGGCTGAATCCCGTGTGGGCTGAACTCCGTGTGGGCTGAATTCCGTGGGCTGAATCCCGCGTGGGCTGAATTCCGTGTGGGCTGAATTCCGTGGGCTGAATCCCGCGTGGGCTGAATTCCGTGTGGGCTGAATTCCGTGGGCAGAATCCCGTGTGGGCTTAATCCCGTGTGGGCTAAATTCCGTGGGCTGAATCCCGTGTGGGCTGAATTCCGTGTGGGCTGAATTCCGTGGGCTGAATCCCGTGCGGGCTGAATACCAATGGAACCGCAAAAACAGACAAGCCACAATTTGAATTAAGTCCAAGAACCTGTCACAACAAACCCTAAATTATTATTATTATTATTATTATTACTAAAAATATTGCCAAGATTACTTTCCGTAGACATAAACCCCCCCATGATGTTTATAGTGGTGGAGAGCCCCCCCCCCCCCCCACCCTCCTCCCCAAGCAACTCCACTTCAGAAACTCAAGGGCATTCCAAATTATCTAATCATGACCCAAGATAACATGTCTACACCTTATCAATCTCTCTGCTCCCATTCCTTCTACACCTCCCCTTTCATGCAGAATCCCACATTTCTTCCTAGATAGCTTTTATCTAATCACCCTTGCCCTCCCCCCTCTGATCCCTTGCTTCTTGTTGTCGAGGGGTGCTTATGAGATGAAGGTTGAGGCCCAGTGTAGGAAATCACCCCTACCTTGGAACTCTGCCTTAGCTAATTCTCCGTGACCTTTTCCCCTATCCTGTTCCTTCTCTTCATCCCCTTCTGTCCAGTTATTATAATCGTTAGCTAATTTTTACCCTTGTTTTGCCACAATATTTTAAGATAATGCTATGTTACCTTTGATGGGAACTCACACACATCAATCACCTTATAAAAAAAAAGAAAAACTTACCTGAGGCCTCCGCCCCCAAGCCCCACGCTATATTTTGAATACGCCGCTAATGACGGCAGAAAAAAAAAAATAATCACCCTTGTTAACTTCCTTTGCCCATTTACTCTATCCTCACCCTTTTCAGTGACATACTATCCTGAACTGCTATACGACTTTTGACGAGTACCACTTTTAATCATCAACAAACCCACCCCTTTACCCTTTCCACTACTACGCCTTTCTCTAGTGCTATATGACCTTTGATGTCGCACACATTAACCCCTCCCTCCCCACTCCCTTTCTCACTTGTGCCTTTATTAGCGGTGTTGAGGCTTGCCCTTTTATCATCTAGTCCCACTGACTTCATCATTTCTGGTTCCCCGACTCCGAACAGCTACTACGTTCTTTCTCGCTACGTGGTGTCAACTCAGTCCATTCCAAGTCAGCCACCCTGGTCATTACTCAACTTTCAGAAAATATTTCTTCCTCTCTCTTAACATCCACTTCATCTCCTCATCCTCCATAGTTTTTTTTTTTTTTTTTTTTTTTTTCATTTTGTATACCCTCCCTTATTATTACTGCATTCTTATTGTCTACCTCCCCGCAGTACAACCTCCCTCAACACCACTCCTTCCTTCAGTCTTCGTCCTTCAGTTACTACCATCTCTACAAATCTTTTGAGCATCCTTTCAGCCCGGCTAAGTGGAATGACTTTTTTGATTCCCCCTACTCTGAGAATACCGTACTATTCTAACAATGTATCCAAAAAACAAGAAAAAGTTTCCTTTCGCAGTCGTTCTAATCGTTCACACCTTGACCCTAACTCGTGCATTATCTACCCCGACTGACCTCGGTAGCAAGTCTATTCTTGCCCAGCCTCACTCCTCCCTTATAACTTATACCCGAACTGTTTCCATTTCATCTGATTGCCCAGTCTGCAACAAGGATTAATCAGACTGAAAACAACCTTTTTGCCTCGTTGACTATGATGCAGTATCGGTGCAGTAGTACAGTTTTCCCCCTAGAGGCCGCCGAAACTCCTACACCAGTATTGCCAAAATTCCTTCCACTGACATGACCTCCCTGATAAGGTTTATATGGGTGGAGTCCTACTCTGCCGATCATATCGACCCTTCGACCCAACAATAACAGAAATTTTGGCATTTTAGCCACCTTGTTAAGCACTGTAGCTCCACAGCCCGCTGCCCTCTATATACCCAACCTGGCTATGACCGTTCAAAGTGTCCTGTACAGCCATGCGCGTCTGCCAGTTGTGGTGGCTCCCATAATATATTTTAAAGGGGCTGCCCTACCTACAAGTTCAAGTCTAAGGTAACTGTCCTCAGATTCAAACTTGGCCTCACTTTATGCGAAACCAGGCAAGAAATACTCCGACGAGGTTTTTCTCTTGCTCCCTTCTCCAGTGTTGTACTTCACTCTGCCCCTCCCCTATTCTTCCTAAGATAGTTCTACATCTTCCCAATATATCTTCCTCCTACTCCATACATTCCCACTCCTACCCCCTCACTCCCTCAGTCACATTCTTTTGTCATTTTAAACCCAGACACTCCTATCTCTAATTACCTGGTGCCTACCCCATCTTCTACCACATCCTCTCCTACATCTACCTCTTCCTCTGCCCCTCAAACGTCTGTCCCCCACCCCCCATAAGAAAACCTTCATTTCTCAGACCTCCCTACCAATTTTATGTGAGGCCAGACAAGAAGCACGCAGGCGAGGTTTTTCTCTTACTCCCTGCACCAGTACTGTTCTTTGCTCTGCCCTCTCTCCCTCCCAAGATGTTCCTACATCCTCCCAATATCTCTTCTCATCCCACTTCTACCCCCTCCGTTTCCCTCTTCCTGTCAAATTATTTTGCCATTCTAAATCCAGACACCCTAATCTCAACTGGTCCAGTACCTACCACTCCTCACTCGATCAATCACATCAGACAAAATGAACATTACACACTATCGTCTCTTTCATTTGCCCCCCCCCCCCTCCACTCATAAGAAAACCGTTTCTCAGACCCCCCCCCCCCCCCCAACCAACTCCACTTCAGAAACTCGAGGACATTCAAAACTATCTAATTGTGACCCAAGATAACTTACACCTCGATCCTACAATCTCTGTGCTCCCATTTCCTCTACACTTAAAGTGACTGCCGACATCCATCCTTCTTTCGCTCCCTCATGAATACACAAGTGACTCCCTTTTGTCTAAACAGACCCCTTCCCCGGATCCTTCCTGTTCTGACATTTCTCCTGAAACTGCTCTTTGATTTAATCACCCTTAACCCTTCTTTACCCTTTTCGCTACTACACTTTCCTATATGATTTTGACGTCTAGCACATTATTTCGTTTTGTAACGATTAACCATTAGGGCTTGTGGACAGTTGAGTTTACGAGAGAGACAAGAGGCTTGTGAGGAGTGTCAGAATCAATATTCGTTACTTTGAAGCTGGTAGAAGAATAAGACAATATGGCAATACCATGAATGACTGAAATGAAGAAATTAATAAAGTCCATAAAAAGGCCTATACTGAACTGATACCTGAGCGAGGAAGACATGTTAGAGAAGACAGGTTAATAGAAACTATTATAGAAAGTATGCATGAGTGACAAGGTAGCATCAACTTCAAGGAATTAATTTACGAGGCAGATTGTTCTGTCCTCTACAAGGGCGCCTGGGCGAGCGAGATAGTTAAAAAACTGCGGGAGTAGGAGCATCTATTAGCAGCAAGTGTGCGGTAATTTTATGGGGTAATGTGAATAGATCTGAGGTGGATTAAATTTAATAGCTTCATTCGCCAAGTGGCGATCTTCACCATAAACAATATTCCGCCTAAAGACGAGTGGAAAGTTGAGTATAGTTGTCCTAGTCATGGGCATAAATTCTCAATGATTTAAACTCACAGACCGGGTCGCATTTAGCCAGTAAGGCAGGACGGGAATCTTACGCAAGGTAGACATACACTGATTGGAGTGGGTCGTTCTTGAAGTCACAAACGTTATCAGTTACCTGCTCGTTAGGGGTTTTGTGACAACACATGTACTAAAAGGAACGCACAAGCGACGACTGTAGCAGAATATCTATCTTATAGGTACGAGCTCACAAGAGCGTGAAAACCCATCAATAAACACCAATAGATATTATTTCGTGATGAGGTAACAAATCCTGACAGCCTGTCTGCTGTGACCTATTGGAAAGCCCGTTCCAACACGTCATAAACAAGAACAATTGAAGGCCCATCTGTAAAGTAGGCACGTTCGACTTGATTTGAAGTGAAAAAGCAATTCTGTCACCGAGTTAAGAAGAAAATATCACTTGCACAGCCTTCTCCGGCGCTGGCATTTACTGTGGGAACAAGAACCTCTGGAGTGACAAGTAGAGTGCAGTTAATACTTTGCTAAGAACCGTTTTTTTTCGGAGCAGAGTTATGGTACATAAAACCTTGTAAGAACAAATCTTTACTCGGCGCTTTTTGATGAGGTAGGTGCTTTGACAAATTTGTCTCTAATATTCTAACAAGATCTGAGTAAGAGTGATCTACTCTCTGTTTAATGTGAAGAGCATCTCATTTAGGACAACCCTCCTAATGGGAGCCGCCTTGCCGCGGTGGGGAGGCTTGAGGCTTCAATGACCAATCGGCAGTGCATAGGTCCTGCAACTGCCATCAGCACTATGTGGAGACTAATTTGTATGATTTCTACAAATTTAAAAGAACTGGTTCTCTCCCAGCCCTACATAATCCCCTGGCCAATCCCTCGCGAGCATCATCTTTTGTCACTTTGGAACTTTCCCATGTTCCAATGGGCAAGAATGGAAATCAGGATGCTTCCCTGGTTCCCAGAACAGGTGAGGAGAAAATTCCTCCTGAATTTATTGCATTTCATAAAACAAATACCTTGTGGTGAAGACCATTGGTGGTGTGTTCATCATAGAGCTTGATATTTTTGAAGCCCATCGTAAGAGTGTTGAGGTCAATGCGATCCTTGGATCACCCCTCGGTGAGTTGGTAGCCTAATAGTCGAAGTTTCGTCACCAGACAAGAATGACCATCTGTGTATGATATGTGACATTCCTGGGGCTCAAATCCCATATTCTCCACACCAAACCCTTAATCTCTGCAAGGGAATTGTCATTTCCTGAGACCTGATGAGGTATTCTGAGGAGAAAATATTAGAGGAAGTAAAGAAGTTCAAGGTAGTGGCAGTAAAGTATTTTTAGAAGTTAATGGTGTGGAACAATCGACACCAGCTCCTTCTAAATTTTGAAATGTTAGTCCTTCTAGAATCGGTCAAGCTGGCATGGTACCAAGGTAAAGCTATGTGCCCAACCTTATGTGGTTCTTCCACTGCCAGGGTTATGGACATGGAGCCAACTTTTGCTCCAAGAGTATGTGCCACGTTTGGTACAACTGGTCATCAAGGAGATAACAACTGTACATGTTCAGTATGCTTTTATCACTGCAGAGAAGTTCATGAAGCTTCTTCAAAGCAGTGTAACAGGTAGAAATTTGAAAAAAAAAGTTTTGTTAGTTAGGAACAAAGAGAAAGTAGAGGCATTTTCTGTATGCGTCATAAAAGTTAATTCTGGATTAGGTTAACCCAAATCCACAGAGGATGCAAGACACACTGTCAGGCACATGAGACAGATTATCAGTAAATCTATTGTTTTACATGAAAAAGCGAGTACCTGTGTAATGGCAATTAGCATTCACTCTCTAAAAGTTTCATATATGATAATGTTGATAACGAAACGTTTGCTACAGTGAAAAAAAAAACATACATTTACGCTAGTATTATATCATGCCGATATATATAAATAAAAATACAATTTAAAAAATGGCTTCAAATAGCCTATAAATGTTATAGAAAACCGAAATGAAGTTGTCAAACAGAAATGAGACACTCGTAATATCAATTTATATTCGCGGGAGTTTTCTCCGAGAGGGCACGGGAAGGAAATTTTTTGCAGGATGTTTTTAGCAAGGATCACAATAACAAATGTCCATGTGGTTTTGAAGTCACTTTAGTTTAAAGAATTAGGAATTTTTTACTTTGAACTTGAAACCTAATCAGGATGTTATTAAAAACACATTTTTATCTGATTTATAAATTGCATAAGTTGAGAATGTTTTTCCAACATAGAAATAACATTGCCTTTTCTGTGTCTGTTAACTCTGGAATTGTCTGTGATTTTTTTAAAATTTTGCTTTTCAATGCTAAAAGTTATATCTGCAGTTTGAATATCCCACAACTAAGAATATATTGGACATGTGCATTAAAGATTTGGATTAAACTTTGATACTGGATTAACTTTTATGGCGTGTACAGAACACACCCTATGTTTTCCAGAAGCAAAGCGTCTTGCCTATGTGTTGTTTGCACAGCTAGGTAAGCCTTGGTTCTAGCCAGACCTCCTTCCCATCATCCCTTAACCTATACTTTTAGTACCACTCACTCTACCACTACAGTTCGACCTCCTCAGTCCTCAGAGGAATCTTCAGATACAGAAACTGCCTCTGGTGAGTTGTTCCACCAGAAGCTAAATAAGAATGAGGTGTCTATTGAGGAGACTCCTAAAGAAAGGTACCCAGATCCAATGGAACTGACAGAGAATTCTTGCAAAATGGTAAGAATTGCTGCATCTTACAGGTTCATATAAATTAGAAATTAGGAAAATCGGCCAATTTCTATGAGAGGATTCCAAGTTAAAGCCCATCTTTGATAATGAACCTCATGGAGGAGTAGCAGGGATTTTACGTCAGGATTTTCCTTTTCAGGCCATCCACCTGCAGACAACGCAGTGAAGGCCGTGAGGATAGGCTTGACACAACCTCACACTGCTGTATCCATCCACGTAATATAAGCATAGATGGTTTGGAAGATATACTTGGCCAGTTGCCTCGTCCATTTCTACTGTTGGAAGATTTCAATGATTGGCATCACCTCTGGGAAGACATTCTGTGCAACCCTCGAAGAAGGGCCTTGAAGCCCATACTTACGAATTCAAATTGGGACATTCTCGAATATTAACCGGTCAGTTGGTTCACCTTGTATACAAGGATTTCACTTGGCAGGTTCTAGAAGACTTACAAAGAAGCGACCACTCTCCAATACTTCTGAAGGTGAATGGCATTCCAGCCAATGGGATGAAAATATGGTAACTTGAACATGCAGTCTGGAATCTTTTTAGATCATCTGCAGTAATGCAGGGTTCTGTGATTGATTTCCAATGTGTTTGAAGTATTGATCATTTTACATCACGAATTTAAAGAAGCATTCATTCCCAAAAATTACGGGCAGTACCATTGATCTCTAATATTGTGGTGGTCTGGTGAATGCAAACAGGCTGCCAGAGCAAGAAAAGCTGCATTTAAACAGATGAAACGACGTCCTAGTGATGTAACCTTGATTCTTTATAAAAAGACCCGACCCAAGGCCAGGCGAGAGCTAAAGGGGGCTAGATGGACGTCGTGGAGACACTATATCTCCTTGATTAACTTCAGGACTCCCTTAGCAGGGGTATGGGACCTGGTGAACAAGATCGCTAGAAAGAGCACACACTGTCACCACCTGCTCTGAAGATAAATGACATAATCCTCATTGATAAAAAAGATGTTGCAAATGAGCTAGCTAAATCCATGACATAGATCTCTAGAGCATCTTTTACTGCCCAATTTTCCACCCTTTGGGCTGAATAAGAGTGATGACCAATGTCATTCTTCAGTAGGATTGCAGAACTTTCATACTGGCCATTTTTGTGTATGGAGATGGACTTTAATCTCACTTATTGGAGAGCTCCCAAAGGATCATTAGGGAGGGAACAGTGCGATCCACATGGAAAGAAGCTATAATTATTCCTATTCCTAAACCTGGCAAGGATCCTTCTATACCAGGGGAAAAAATCCCCCACCAGCCGCATCTGCAAGCTGATGGAAAAAGTGGTAAACTTCAGGCTGACATGGCTACTAGAAAACTCTGGTAGGAAAATGTGCTAACCTCATATCAATATGTATTTAGAAAATTGAGATTGAGTACAGGATGAGGATGGGGACTGCTGATAGAATTCCTTCACACAGTGACGTCCATGTTAGCAGTCTTCTTTGACCTCGAAAAAGTCATTGATATTACTTGTAAGCATGGCATACTCATGAAGCTGTATGACATTGGATTAAGAGAAACATTACCTACCTTCACACAAAGCTTCCTTGTTGATAGGAAATTTAAAGTGAGGGTTGGAAACAGCTCTAACCTGGAAGATCATCTAGAGGGTTTCCCACAAGAGAGCGTTTTAAGTGTGACCCTGTTTGCCATTGCTGTAAATGACATTGTAAAGGTCATTCCAAGTGCTGCCTCGTGTAGTCTCTATGTAGAGGACTTCACACCGTACTGCTTAGGAAGAAACTTACAAGATACCATGGATTCAAATTCTCTCCAAGCAACACCACGACTATTCACTTCCACAAAAGAGGAAAATTTCATCCATCCCTCTTTATATTAGCAAACCTATTGCGTTTTGTCCAAGAGGTGAAGTACTAGGGTCTAATTTTGGACTCAAAGCTTATGTGGGTAAACAGTTCAAGGTGAAGACTATAAAAGTGCTTAGTATTTTGCAGGTTCTTTCGTAGAAAACTTTACTATGGCTGTGAGGCTCATTCATCTGCAACTCCCACTGTTTTCTGGATGTTGGACTCAGTTCATTATGGAGATCTGAGAATCTGTACAGGGGCTTTCAGGCCTTACCCTATAGAGTCCCTATGTGCTGAGAGTGGAGAACCAGCTCTTTCAGTCCACCGAGATCTTAGGAACCATTCTGTTGTAATATATTGGGACTCCCAGAATAGTGTTTTGCAAGATTGGCTTGCAGTGATATCAGTACGTAAAGATACAACTGTGTTGGGCACCAGCGCATGTTAATATCAGTTAATATGAATCCTGTGATGCTCATTTTCCTCTCCCAAGTTGTCTTTGATGCGGGAGCATCAGAAGCAGTGGAAGCATACAAACTGCGAGAGATTAGAGAGGACCTTGGCAGTTTGGTGACCAGCGTCCATCCAAACCAACAAGCAGAAGTTGTGTTAACAAGGCTTAGAGTCGGGCACACAAGACTTACTCATGGGCAAATGATGACCAAAAATGAAACCTTCTCAGACCAAAGACGTAGGTACTTGTCACCCCATATACACTAAAAAGTGTATAAAATTATTTTCCTAAGGGAGACTAATATTTTAAACAAAATTCTATTATGCATAATATGTATGCAAACATTCTATAGTTTTTAAAAACATAATATTTATGCTTTAATTTCGTATATGATATTTATTATTGTTTTTACTTATAAGAGACATTTATTGATAAATTTTCAAAGTTTTAATTACTTAAACATTTTAGTCCACTATGGTGGTCGCTGCTAATGCCCTTAGCTTGAAATAATCAATCAATCATCTATGACATCAAGGTGAGCTGCAGGAATACGAGAGAGAACGTCATCCATCTTATTGGTCGTGGCTAAAGTGAATTTAATGCTGGGATTAAAATCAAGGATAGTATCATCCTATCCAGAGAATTTAGAATGGGTGAAATTATAGCAACATGGATTACATAATACAGTGGTAGTGTAGCAGAAGGTAAGTTTGTAAATAAGATATAGTGCATACAATTACCAGTTCCTCCTTGTTTAACAGAATAATTTATTTCGCTCAAAGTTGACTTCCAACTGGCGAAGGCAACAGGTCTAGGACTTCCTTGACTTTAGTGGATGCATCGGGAACTAAGAGAAAGGACTTATTAATATCTTGAAAGATGAAGACAAGTATATCTGTGACGAGAGCTTTGAGCATATCAAATGATTCTGGTGGGGCCAGTGCAATAAAATACCTAATGAAGGGACGATAAAATCCTGTTAGTTCAAGGAAATCCTTGACATGGCTCAATTCTGTAGGCTCATGGAAATTCAAGATATTTTAGATATTGGTAATGAGGCAAGCATTACTTAAAATTTAAAACGACTTCCTTAGATTGAACTTATGCTCTTTGATGCAATGCGAAACAACTAAAAAAAATCTAAGTAAAAGATGGCCCTATCTCCTATCAACCCTGACATGACAGTTGCCTTTAGCCTTGAAAAGGTGATAGGGGGCGTTGCAGAGCCCAAATCAATACACCTTTGATGGGTTGTATACGCGGTAATTTCTTTGGATCGTTCACCCGACCTGGATACATCCCTGCTGCAAAGCAGTGGATAACACAAAATGATCCATAACAATATCTTACAACATGGCTTATTTGTCCGAAACAGTTATTTTATTTAACTTCTAATAGCCACCTGCAAGACTAAAGGATCCATTCTTCCTTCACTACTAATAGCATATTTGTGCTGAAAGTACTGGGGCCTATGAGGTAAACAAATCTGGGAACCAGGTAAGAGGGAGATACTATACTCTGAAAGATCAGTATGACCAATAGGATATTCT
The DNA here is from genome assembly GCF_019202785.1 of Penaeus chinensis. Lineage (NCBI taxonomy): Eukaryota > Metazoa > Arthropoda > Malacostraca > Decapoda > Penaeidae > Penaeus > Penaeus chinensis. The sequence continues at coordinate 28,010,148 of NC_061830.1, read as the reverse complement.
GGTGGTAGAATGATGTGAAATAACGGATTGAAGCCGATGAAGGATTGTATTTCTTTTAGTGATTTCTACAGGAGCTAAATCTGACGACAAAATTTCGGGAGTGCGGATAGTGACCTCGCAATGTAGATTCGGCTGTACAAGTGTATTATTTGTGCTGGTCACCTGTAAATACAACTTTTGACCCTGCTTACAGGTGGCGGAAGCGTAACTCGGTCTTATTGAGTATCATTAAATCTGAAAAAAACTGTGGCTGGTAAATCGGGTTAGCGCGAACACAACACACAACCTGACACGTATTTTATGGTGCACTATTTTTAAAAAGAATTTCCAAGATTTTTTTTATGCGCACCGGCACCACACAGTCCAATTAAAGGTGGAGTGAAACATCTTGTTCAGCAATTCATTATGGGGTGGGGACAAGGAGTTCAAGGGAAGGGTTCAGTAACATCCAATTCAGAGCCGAGTTTATGTACAATTGCGGAATTATAATTCAGTACACATGCGGGGTCCCACTCTTGTACATCTGGCAACCACCTCGATGTAAACATGGCGTAAATAGTATTTTTTATGAATGAGGCGAAAATCCTAGGTTGTTTGTAACAAAGACCGGGATTGGAAGAATATAAATAGCCAATAAGTGTATTAATATCTATTTTTAAAAACGAAATAAGCATTTGGTATATATATTTTTTTTTCAAATAAGTGGTTGCAAAACATGTAGTATTAATTATCGCGGCCTTTGTAGGGGAATGTTTTTAAAATGCGGCTTTTTGGAATTGTTTATCGAAATGGCAACGCCTATAGAGGCAAGGCGGCATTCCCCCTTTATTTGAATACAACAATTAACAGTAATATTTGCATATTTCTTGAATATAGAAAACGCCTCATACTTCAAACATCTATCAAATAGAAATCTGCAAATTCGCTGAGAAGTTAGCAAGTGCTTCTCGAAGCTTCACCATCTAGTAGCAGCTGATCGAGCTAATGAAGTGAGACTTTTCTATTCACCGAAACAAAACAGTTTTTTAATAAACAGAAAACATACTACGTTATATTCTCCATTATAGAACATTACATGAACGCAAAACCGCATTATGGGTATGGAGAATATAAAGACGCTTTACCATTGTGTGTGTGCATGTGTATGTGTGTGCTTGATGAGTTACAAAAATATATGTATGATTCGTTTCGTTCATCACGAATACACTTTATCTTGTGCTAAATTCTGATAATGGTTTTCGCTCTTAATATTCCATAAGCCATGGCGTTTCTATGGAGACACATCCCCATTCGAACAGCTGAACAAGTAAATTCACGTTAGCTTGTTTCAACTCGAGCAACTACAAGTTCTATGATATCTAATATCTTAAACGTTTTCACATTTATCCTGAGGGAGTGGGTATATGTTACTCTCTACTTTTGTTGTCATATTTGTAATTTTTATTCTATCGTTTGTCAATTCATGTCTATCCACTATATATGTATAGGTGTCATTAAATTTGCATATTTATCTTCATTGCAAAGTCAAAGTTTATATATTCTCTTGATAAGTTTACGAAAGCATAATTTCTTGTTATATGTATTAAATGTACTAAATATCGTTGGCTTTAAAGAGTATTTTTTCATACGCGATTTCTTGGAATTATTTGATTACTGAAATGGAATCACCTATGGAAGTGGGCCGGCGTTTTAGTTTCACATATGATTATAGCTGCACATTTTTTACACTTATAAATACTGGTTTCTATAAACAGCTACGTATAGCAGCTGGAAGAAATAGAATAAGCAAATTCGACGACAGTTTTGCAACTAAGCAGCTAATTGAACAAATAAAGTTAATTATATTTTCGTCAGATCAAAACACTGATTCAGAAGAATTTTTTTTGATGTTATAACCTTCATTATAGAACATTAACTATACGCAAAATCACATTAGGAATACAGTGAATATATAAGGGTTTCATCATTGTTTTGTTCATCTCGAATACGACACTGACGCCATATCGCTGATCACACTGCGTGCTACATGGCCTTACACAGTGTCACTAGGCTGGAAACTGCTCCTCTTGCACCACCTCGTCGTCGACACTGCGTACCCGAACTTCGTATCTGTACATCCTGTTTGCCGGAGCCTTTTCTGCTTTCAGGTCATCTCGCAAAATTACATTGTATCTTTACACTGCTCCTGCCATGGAGCACCCTTTCCTCGCACTGTGCAATGACACCTTTCTGTGATTTTATTTTCTGACGGGGCACACACGCAGCTGAACCGTACACACACATTCCACTTCGTGAACTTTGTAAACTCTACTCCAGAACGCCGTGTCATTGTCCGTCAGGATCTCCGCCGGCGAAGTTGAACTGCACTCCATTGCCCTAACACTGCCACTTATCACCACTCGTGGTAATTATCGTTGCTTATTTTTCCACTCACTACAGCAGGACACATGCACGACACTCCGTGAGCACTCATATCCACAAGGGCCTGGCACCGCACACTGCCAATCCTCACTTCTACTCTCGGAAGCGCACGGGTCACTGTGTTTGTTTGCCGCCTCTCCATAGCTGTTTCCTAAGGGGCACACTGCAGTGAAGTGTCCCATGCCTCCGCAGCGGTAACACTTGATTCCCGTAAGCCACAGTCCATGGCGAAGTGGTTTGGCACGTTTCACGTGAAACAACGGCAACACAAGACCGGCGGCGTAGTGGCCGCCATAGCACCTAGGGTAGCAGTCGCACCGCTATCTGTCACTGCTACTTCGGGTCCCGGGATCACTGCAGCACTGCTTCTCGGCACCGCTGAAACCTCCAGGCCCGCCAATACTTCGCCAGCGTGACTTCCACTGATCAATAGTGACCTTGCCCAGTCTACCACTTCCTCAAGATCCAGGTGCCGGACCCGAATCCCGGGCTGCAGGGAGCTGCGCACATGGGGAGGCAGTCCAACAATGAACAAGCTTGTCACCAACAGGTCACTCTCTTTACCTGTTAGGCCGGCAAGCCGCCGCAGATCCGCCATCTGGGCATTTGCCTGGGCGCAGACAATGCATGACGAACTGCTTTGTCGTCACAATTGGATCCGCGGTGTACGCTCTTCGTAATAGCTTCTTCACCTCCTCGACGTCAGTCTGCTTGGCCTCGGGGTTCTGCCCATAGTCACAACAGAATCACGCTCGCCATGTCCGTCACTCCTTGAAGCATGCACACCAACTGCAGCTTTTCCATACATTCGACAGTGGCCTGCTCTGAGCCGCTGAATTCTGGTATCAATTTGACGAAGCTGCTTCCGTCAATCCGCCGGTCACCATCGTGTTCGCCAACTCTGAATCTTACTCTAACACGGGCCTAGATAGCTTGTGGTTCCAATGCGAAGGGAAAATGGATGCTTGCCTCTCGCATTTATTAGAAATCATTCTGCATAAAGCAAAATGACCAAAAAACTTGCCGAAGTAGAGCTACCGGCCATACCTCTCTCTTCCCCGCCAGCTAGTGATCCTCGGGGCTATGCAGTATGATGCATCTGTGTAAGGTCGCCAATGTTTGTTTGGAAAACTCTGACATTGGCTGAGAGGACATTGGAATTGTCTGAATCTTTGTGCCGTATTTAAAAAAATGGAACCTTACCAGCATACTGAAATGTATTTGTATTATATACTTGATCTGTTATTTTTTTATTGTATTATCCAAAGGTTTGTATATATATGTCTATAATGTGAGGGATGGGGCTTGTGTTAAGGGTAGTCTTCTGTGTTTGTAAGAATGTGAACTGCCATTTTCTGTGGTTGACCTATAGTTGTGTTGTCTGCTGTAAATTGTTTTATTGTTTTATTTTCGGATCAGGGCCTTCTTTTGTATTTTTGTCAAACCCGAAAACTTCTAAATCTTATTCTAATGTTGGTTTTATAATTTCCTTGCACGAAGCGCACAATTTCAATGGAAGGGCGATACTCGCATTCTTCGTGTGGTGCACAAACGCTCCATTATCGAGAGATAGTACCCATATCTAAAGATGTCTATATTGTGTACAAGCACAGACAATGAAGAATGGTAAGGAATATTTTTCAGTGTGGATTCTGCCTTGTGAATTTGATCAGTTAGTGGGCACATCTTGACTTGCTTACTAACATATTAAGCTAAGCATAGGATGTTAAATGTGAAGAAACATGAAAGCATTGATTCTTGACTCGTAAGCTTAGCTGCTGGACTAATTATGGAAACTATGCTATATAAAGTTAAATAGAAGACATAATAATAGAACATGAAAATTCATAGTAAATGTGTTTAAACACAAAAGCTCGCATGGGTCAACATTTATATTTAATGCTACAAACCGTTACGTTTCATATATTGTTATTATACATTATAGTCTGTAAATCTGCAAGAGCTAATTTCTTTTGGATTTCCCCTCGGAATTAGTATAGGATTTATGAAAGCTGAATTGAATTATCATTTATATTGACTGTTACCCAGTAAGTATCCTGATGTTTTAGAATTCGTTGGGGACATTTCTATGGAATTCTTTTGGATATGTGCTTTCTCTTTTTTGTGTGTTTCTGATTACTCTGATATGCTCTTTTAGATCTAGCACATCAGGGTTTCATAGTATATTGTATGCTATTATTAGATATGACTCTGTTGTGTTTTTATACATTAGTTTTTAGTTTTTTAACTTGTAAGTTGTTTTTAATGTAAAGAACAGACCCCTTACCCATTTTTTCTATCTTTCGTGATAAAAAAAAAATCACTTTCCTTCAGCCAGGTTTCAATTATATTGGTTAGGGTTGGGTCTTTTGTAGACATTAGATAATTTGTTCTACGTCAGGTTTTTTTTTTTTATCTGTATTACGTTTTTAATAATTTTTGAATGGTACTTTCTCTGAGGGGTTTGGTGAATTTACTGTTGAAAAGAAGCAAAATCATGAAGTGTCAGCGGTTACAAGCTAATCATTTAAAAACATAATCAACAGAAGTAACAACATCTTCCAGGTTTCTTGGCAGTATAACAGAATTTTATTTTGATTGTCGTCCATTTTCGTGTGATTTTCTGCCAGTAGGATTTTGGAAAGCTGCACACAGATAGATTAATTCTGATGAGTATCATAAAATCAGTGACCTAACAGACATCTTTAGAAAATCATTGCAAACAAAGATAAAAAGAGGATGTATGATGGGTGCATGAGTTTACGATACAAGCAATCAAACCTTTATTATATTATATATTTGAACTTCATCGCTATCGAGAGACAACTCATTCTCGTCATCACTGTCGAGGGCGATGCAGACAGGGTCCATGCTTTACATGTATGTTGTCAGAAAGAAAATAATCCGTCTTCCAAGGCCCTGGTTCGCCGTACAACACCTGCTCCACCTCCTTTCTTGCCCAAAGTTTGGCTCCTTCCAGTCTGACTTGTAGACCTCCCTTAGTGATCCAGCGCAATGAAGAGCGCACATACCACTTACCACTGGATGGTGGTGGCAATAGGACGACTTCGTGACCCCATTCACGGATATTGTCAGCTCGCTACCATTGCTCTGGTTGGTTTGTAGAGTAGGCAAAATGTTTGAAGAATATTTAACTAATATTTGATCACGGTATGATCCATAGTATATAACTATAAACCTTCTCCGGTCGCATGCTCGCGCATTATCACAACTTTTTATCTTGCGAAGCACAATATAATGTGAGTGGAGGGAGAGGTTTAGTAATGATACACGTCTCGGAAAACCTTTCCCTGTCCGAATGTCTATACGGCTCTTGGCAGCTTCACCTTCAAAAGAGTAATGCACTGTAGTGCCACAATTCAGGGGACGGTGTCAAAAGAGGTGTGCAAAAATATTTAGAAGATATTTGCGAAAAACAAAGTCTGAAATAAATAGTACCGCAGTGTTTGTAACAATAGCTGAATTGTCTGAAAATGCTGCAAGTCTTTTTATTTTTACATTTTCAGGGTTCGAAGTCATATTTAAGGTAACTCGAACATCTAGGTGTCAGGAATGTTTGATGTTATACATTACATAACGTTTAACCAATTGCTACTCTTTGCGGAAGGGGACCTTTAAATGTGTTGCCGTTGTTGTTATTATCAGTTGTGTTGAGCACTAGAGTGTTGTTGTTTTTTTAAAGAGACGTAGCTAAAAAGTGTATCTCGGCTGACGGCGGCATCAGACCCTTGCACCGCAGGATAATGTCTATTGGTCAAACGGCATTTCTACCGCCGTATTTAATCCGTTAAAGCCTGGCTGATTTCAGAGTAGCCAAACTGTATATACAACCGTGCTTAGTCCATTAAGGCTTATCATCGGCAGATGATAAGACTAGAGAGGATATCTGAATAAAAATCAGGTTTAAGCCGCCTAAAATGATAACCTTACTGTAGTGTCTTTATCTTATTAAATTTCCTGAGGATGCCTAAGGGCTAAGGACTTTATTTATGTAAATAAACATAAATTTGGCATTTAAACTTAATAAAATAATATATTTCACAAAGTATACATTTAGATAGTATTTATAGTACAACAAATAAATAAAAGTAAATCTTATGTAGGCAAATTACTACACATGTTGCCGTTAGCGATTTTCCCTTACTGCTTTTGTCATAGATTTATTTGTTTAAACTAATAATTTCCATTGTTTGCTAATCTTTTATTTCATGGTGCATGGGATTATCTCTCTCTAATGGAAAGATAGTTCCGTATGAACAACTTGTAAATGTACTTAATGTGTCTACTTTTACGTATTTATGAAAAAAAAAAAAAAAATCAGTTCACCTTCTACCTGAATTAGTATTGCATTCTTTTAATTAACCTGCTTGTAACCGGTGGGGTCGTTTTCGTTGATCTGCCGGGTTGTTGTCGATTATGGTTTGATCAGTGGGTCCCGTGCGGTTTCTTTTGGTTGTTTTCGGTTCATTATACTGCCTCATTCTTCTCCCCATCTCTTTGTTTGGGTGCCATAGTCCATGAATGGGACTATTTCAGGATCTTCAGGATCTTATTTAAAATCAGTGTCCATAAACTTTGTTTTCCCTGCAATCGAAACCTTCGTTGTTCTTTCTATCTATCTATTTATTATCTATGTCTTTCATTCTACCTACCTATCTATCTATCTATCTATCTATCTATCTATCTATCTATCTATCTATATGCCAAGCTATAACTGGGTGCAGTCAGCACAGATGAGATCTATTTGATCCAAGGGGTGGCCAGAGTCTGGGCGGGGCAAATTCACTTGAATCAAGGCGTGTGCAAGTTCCACAATTCTCCCTCAATACAGATATACATGATATATAAGAAAACTTCTGAGAGCAGATTAGAAATCCTGGATAATCTGAGAGTATATAAGAAATCCTGGATAATCTGAGGAGTGAAAGATAAGAAAATATGTAAGAAAAGCCAGAAAGTTTGAGAAACAACAGGTAAGAAGACCTGGATAATGTAAAAAGAAAAAGAATAAAACTGGATAATGTAAGTAAAAAAAAAAATCTGTTTCTGCTTCGTATAATACTGGTGCTCCTGATTTGATTATCCTACAACAGGAGTATCCCAACATCGGCAATGATCAGATTTTTTCTTCTGTTTCTTAATAGTCATATCAATAGTTACTTGAAATCCTCCGCATAGAGATGATGGATAAGATAGCTAATATATCTGCTGGTGCAGGAAAGTTCGAGATTGAAGCATACCACGCTCCACGAAAACAATACAAAACAAAACAAAACAGAAAAAGACATTTCATTTCCAGACAGCAAGTAACCGGGTCCATGCAGCACTTCATTAAAGTTTACGTGCATGCGACAACCTGGCGAGAAAAACTTAGATTCACGACTGCACAAGGATTGCCGGAACTGATAATGCAGGGCTAGAAAAGACCGCATATCAACTCATATTACCGTACACCAACATCCAACCCGACCGACAAATAAAAACTGTGTTAACAAGGCTTAGAATTGGGCACACAAGATTGACACTTGGGCCGATGATAACCAAAAGTGAAACAGGTTGTGAGGGATGCCAAGAGCATTAACGGTCGCACTGGTAGTGCGCAGCATTCTCAGACCAAAGACGTATGTACCTACCTCCCTCTTTTAGATATGCATATTATTTATGCAAACATATTATACTTTTAAAATATTATATTTTTGCCTTGATTTTGTATATAATAATTACTGGTTCATTTTCATTTTAAAGAGACATTACTTATTTATTCATTCTTAAAGGTTTTAAATGTTTAACATTCTAATCCCACAATCTATTTGCTGCTAATGACCCTAGCTATTGACGCAGCAGATACGTTTGAATAACCAATGCATATTGTGCATCATCCTTGGCGGATTTAGGTTTATTGGTTTTCCATGTTCTAAAAAAGTCTGCGGATATCTGGGAGAGAAGATAAAAGTGTGTCTGTCTGTGTACATGGAGAATCGGATTTTGCTTTTCACTTGTGAATGATATTTAGTAGCACTCCCATAGTACTGACGAACTTTTCACGTTACATGCAATAACTGGTACTCGTGTTCAAGAGAGTGGGGGTAGATATGGAGGAAAACGTCCTTAAGGGGGGAGGGGAGATGGGGAGCAGAGGGACGAAAGAGATAGGGGCAGGGAGAAGTAGGAAGCGATGAAGGGGAGGGAGAAAAGATGGATATGTTCAGAGAACATAGGGAAGCAAAAGGATAATGGGATATGAGATACTGGTATATGCAGGTGAAATAGTGATCCCCGAAATGTTCGCACAAAAAAAATATTATTGGAAACCCTAAGCAGTTTCTCTATCAAGCATGTATGTGCAGTATGTCAGGTTGAATACATGACTCAGGCGCAAGACAGTTTATTCATTCACACATTGTGACTCTTAGACGCTGTTTAGTCTTGGCAGTTGTTCCAGTGAGGCTAAACTTGTAAATTATTCAGCAGTCACACGTGCGTTATCGTCAAGTTGATAGGCAGCCAAGGGAAGTTAAGCAGTCTCTCTATAAAGAGCATCTCAAGTAAGCTTCGAGGAGATTTATATAGTATAATAAATTCAATGACTCCTGTGTCGTTCTAGACGGATTCGTCAAACACCTGGAATCTGGCGCTCTGAGTCAGTGACAGTAATGCTCAATCAACTGTTGGCAACCACACGTGTGATGCTTGGAGTTTCGTCCATCACGGATGAATTATTGACGCAATTTGTCTCAATGTGTATCCTGAAAGAGAAATGCTTCAAGATCATGGTAAAAACATCTTAAGTGATTATCAAGTGGTAGGAGTCGTGGTAGAAAATACGCCGTACCTTAGATAACGCGACGTCGAGAACATGAGGAGGCTAGACCAGTTTGGAGATCGAACGATGTAGGAAGTCGATCTCTCCATCCAGGTACAGGGGGGCACAAGTGCGGAGGGCGCGGAATAGCATTTTTACTACTACTGCTACTACTACTACTTCTACTACTATTATTATTACTATTATTATTATTGTTATTATTAGGATTATCATTATTATTGTTGTTGTCCTTCGCTCC
>NC_061830.1:27995645-27998145 GCF_019202785.1 Penaeus chinensis | reverse complement strand
ATTGTTATTATTGTTATTATCAATATTATTATTATCATTATTATTATTATTACTATTAATAATTATTATTATTATTATTATTTTTATCATTATTATTATTATTATTATCATTGTTATTGTTATTATTATTATTATTATTATTATTATTATCATTATCATTATCATTATCATTATCATTATCATTACCATTATTATTATTATCATCCTTATCATTATCATTATCATTATCATTATCATTATCATTATTATCATTACTACTACTACTACTACTACTACTATCATCTACTCTATTATCATCATCTTCAGATTTGCATTAGTGTTAATATCAGTATAAGTATTCGTAACAGTATCAAAAATTAGTATTAGTTGTCACTATTATTGTTATCATTATTATTATCATCATTATTATTGTATCATTATAATTATTATTATTATTATTATTATTATTACTATTATTAATGTTATTATTACTAATAGGATTATCATCCTTATTTTTATCTTTATCATTGTTCGTCTTCTTCTTCTACTTCTTTTTATTATTATTATTATTATTATTATTATTATTATTATTATTATCATTATTATCATTATCAATATTATTATTATTATTATTATTATTATTATTATTATTATTATTAACATTAATATTACTATCAGTATTATCAGTATTGTTATTATTAGTAGTATTGTCATTATCATTATCATAACTGGCTGTATGTAATACTGTATCTTTATGTAAAAACAATCAAACCATGCACAGGTTAAGAGAGATAAGCGGAATTCACATTAGCTACCTTTTACATCGTATCACTGGAAATAAATGATATGCATAACAATAACATTATGTAATAATTTCTAAACATTTGTTTAAGATCAGCGTACCAGCAAATAAAGTTGTGGTTAATCGGCTTTATCCCCCATGTAGCATTTCGAAAGGGCAAAGGAAAGCTGCAATGCGCTCCCCTTTATAAGTGATCGAAATAAAAAAAAATAAGAGAAAAGACTCAGTGGTTATGAATAGCGGCAGGGGCGACACAAATGAGTGTCTGCGACAAATCAGGGAGAAAAAAATATTTATAGCGGTTTCATTTATTTAAACTGAAAATGTCAATAAGAAAATCTGAATCACATTTAGATATATTCTATCGATGGAAAATATCCATACGCCATCGACGCTTGTGAGATAATCATCGTACTACGCGTATTCTAATGGTCGCGGACCGCCAAAGCTCGTTGGTATGCCGTGAATTATGTCTGATACCACTTTATCCCCTCTATGCTTTCACACATGAAGACGGGATTGATTCAGTGTCCCTTGGATACCGGTAGCAACATGTTTTGCATGATGCTGTCATAAAGAATTATCATTAATTTATGATACCACGAGAGCTGTTCATACATATCAGGACTGGAAACATAGTAATTGATCACATCATCTCGCACTTGCCGCTCATTGAAACAGCTATATATAATTCTACGGATTCCCCCTACTATATTTCACTTATTATCCCTTTACACATTTATTGGCGACCCCTTTAAGTCTCGCTAAACCGTTTGAACAGAATGAGATATTTGGGGGTAAAAGCGAGCCTGGAGCCACAGCACATGACGTGAATTATGGATATAAATTGCCATTCCAAAATCTTTCCTCCCTTGCCGATCCTTTTTCAATATTACTCCCAGAATTGGCGTCCGCGTTGGTAATGGATGATGGGTTATAGCTTTCCCCGGGTAAGTGGTGTTTTAGGTCATGTTTAGAGTAGTCGTCCAACTCAACGGGTATATCTACGGAATGTAGAATGCAAAATAAGTAGTAGGAATACAATAAATCTGCCTCATTACTTTAATTTTTTTGGTGTTACCATCTCAAAAGAAATCGGTTTTCCTTCTCATTACATTATTTCACATCATTTTCCACACATGGGAATCTTCACAATGGAGATATAGCCAATCATCTCGAAAGATATAATTGGTAACAATAATAAGTTATTTCTCTGAAAAAAAAAAAAAAAATGTAGAAACACTTAGTTTCCCAGACGTAAAGGAAATGAGAGCATTCGATCAAAGGAAACTAAAACTTAAAATTATTTCCTTATGAGGTTTTCAAGCTGTTTTGCCTATGCCCTGTAATGGTAAACGAAAGAAGGAACATTTGTAATGAAAACTGAAACTGAGTGAATAAAATGACACAACTTTAGGAAAATATTGTAAATTACTATCGTATTATGAAGGAGAACAAAGCATTCACATATCATTCACAAAATAATCATCAACACCAAATAGATCAGTATTTAGAATTCAAAGCACCACACCATACTGTACAAACTTGGCCGTTCTGCTCATATTTTCTTGGTTGAGATGGCATGTTGTACTTCCTTTATTCTTAGTTCTAATTGTAATTTCATCGTATTCATTCCTTCACTTAATCTGCAGAAGATTGTTTTATCCAACAAGGATTTATTTTTCCTGAAAAAATAAAATGAGAAATGTATCATTCCAG
>NC_061830.1:27963145-27970645 GCF_019202785.1 Penaeus chinensis | reverse complement strand
TATTTTTATCAACTTTGACTTCAGGATGCCCACGTCGGTGACGCAAACGTGCACGAGTTGCCAGGGCAAGTATCGTTAAGATGAAGACGAAACCGACAACAACAGCTATGAACATCACGAGGAGAGAGGAAGATTCTCCAGAACTTGAATTATCTGGAAGAAAAGTTACATATTTAGACAATGGAAGTAACGGGCTCCAGGAGAAACTGCATGCAGTTTTTCTTATTTTTTTGCATTAAATAATTATTTTTATCACGCAAATGCCTGTACAAAAATGGGACTAGGTTTCAAAAGTCTCAGTTGTAGCTTGAGCGAAGGCTTCGAGGCCCAGGAATTCATGCCTGCTACTCACTTATCTTATTCTCAGCCACCTTGAGAGCGAAGCCTTCGAGCGTGAACGGAGAAGACCTTCCCTTCTGGTTGACGGCCGTGACTTTGACCAGGTAATCGCGTCCCGGAGCCAGTCCTTCCACCGTCAGATCAGGCGATGTCGACGTCACATTTGCAACCACCCTCCGCGTTGCTGCGTCCTCAACCTGCAGCAAACAGCTACTGGTAAACGAAGCAATAACGTGGGGCAGATACAACAATTTTTACCGTAACTGCGTTAAGATAATACATTTCCTTTTTTAATGTCCTGTTACACGCATACACGTATGTTTACATTTAGGCATGTGTGTGTGTATTGGCTTGTGTATGAGTGTGTGTTCTTTATCATCAACACAGCATAAGGAATCCAGTCGTCCTTTTTCTGGCACTCGCAGTGACCACAGTGAAATGTGCAAATACCGTGGCAATGAAGTGCTGATCGAGGCCGCCGTCGTGGCCGGGCTGACACGTCACCGCCAACGACGTTGGGCTTTGGTTGACTAGGGTGCAGGACTTGGGCTTTTCTGGGGGACCTGCTGGGTACAAAACTTGTTAGGTCATTACACTGTATGAGTCATGGTATTCAGTATTTTGTCCTGTCACATGCAAGCCAAGCTGATTCAGCATATGTGTTCGAATTTTACAAAAACACGGCACTTATACAGTGGGATAGACATAGGAGTACAGTATTGGGCTGCACTCAGCACCCGTCGTATGACGCGCAACAAAGATACTGTAGTTTTTGCAGGACTGATGAATCATGCACATGAACAATCCGGGGGAAGAGCAGACCTGCGGGGCTGATGACGAACATGCACGGCAATCTCTGCTTCCCGGCCTTATTGCTGCCGAGGCAGAAGACGACACCGTAGTGGTCGGTGCCGTGGGCATGCGTGCTGGGGCGGTACACGAGCGTGGAGGACCGACTGCGGCTGCTGTAGCTACTGCTGTCCAGCTCCTTGACGCCGCGGCTGCTGTTGATCTTCCAAACGAACGTGACCTAAGGGCAGTTATGGGTATGATTATCAGTAGATATGACGCTAAAGGGACAGTAATATAACCGTGTATATATATTGTTTAAAATAGTGACGAAAGCTCAAAAATAACTCACATCAGGTGGATTGGCTTCAACCAAGCAGTTGAGTTTGACCTCTTCGTTTGGGGTCACCGACACTGTCTCGTTCCGTGGCTTCTTGCACTCCGGCGCAACTGCAGAGAGAAAACTTTTTGTTTGTCACTGCTTATACCCAAGTTCTGAATCCAGGATATTGTAAAGTGGTGTCCCCATTGCGTTAACTCATAAACAGTGACTTCCATTGAACTTCACCAATATTAGTCATTAAACCAGCTTCCATGAGTTTTAGTTGTAGGCTCTGTAGATTGGGACACTGCGTGTAAAGGCTTAATGAGTGTAAGATGCTATGCTTGGATCACATAAAAAAGTAACCCGGGTTACAATACAGTCAGAATGTGTGTCCTTACATATACTAAGGTTTATAAGACGATACATGAAGCAGAATTCTCCTATCCATATTACATTTATACAGTTGCCTTACACATGACATTAAGGATCGTGGCGGAGCTGGTCACAGTGTCGATGGTGTTGGTGACGCGACACTGGTACCTTCCCTGAGCGTGCCGGGTCACCTTCTGCATCACCAGGTTCTCCCCCTGAACGAGCACGCGATCGGCCAGCAAGCCGTCCTCGCTGTCGCCTCGCAGCTCTCGGCCCTAGCGCAGACACAGAGAGGAGGGAGTGTGAGAGAGTGGATAGTACCTTATGGACGCACACACGCACACATACATATGACATATGAGCACTCACTCATTCACGACTCTCCCTATTTCTTCCTTGAAAAAAAAATAGTGAACTTCTCCTTATATTACACTGTATACCATAACTTTCTGGATATAACATTACTTACCTCATGTAGCCATATGACTCTCGTTTTCTTTGGGTTTGCTTGAATAACACACTCAAAATAAACATCAGCCTTTTCCCAGATGTTGTCAGGGTCTAACGCCGGCGCTAGTCTGACGGACACTTCGGGAGCAACTGCGGGAAGAAACGAAGGTTCTGATGCTCGCATATCATTCAGATACAGATACACACACACAGGCACACACACACACACACACACACACACACACACACACACACACACACACACACACACACACACACACACACACACACACACACACACTCACACACTCACACTCACAAGAACATGGTATATTGTGTTTCTTTTTAGGAATGCCTTCAATATTGCACTAATTAAATTAATATGCAATTTCTTCTTTGCATATGTCATCCGTTCTGCATATAAATCGGGAATCGTTGAACTTTTTTCGGGAATTATCCAAAAGCTAATTGTGTAAAAATATATTGCGGCCAGACTTCAAAGTCAACAAAATTTAATATCAAGTCTACTGTTTGGGCCATGGCGGAAGCCACAGCTACAAACGCACATTCTTACAGCACAATCTAATTTTAGATCCTCCAAGTCTTTTCGTTGGTCACAATAAGATATCGACTCATAAAAAACTACGACGTTCACGGGCAGAAGTTTGTTCTCGTCTTTTGCTGGGGAGGGCCGGCCTTCAAAACTTTGCTAGGTCTCTTTTACCCCCATATTTTGCCCCGATTCCTATACCCCTAGTATAAATGAGTCATCAGAATTATCACTTTATTTTTTCAGGTTTATTGCATGCTATGAGAATAACTAATATCAATCAAATCATGGATAATTAAGTTGAGATGTAAGAGTTCCCGAAGTCACCAAGGCCCGGGTCCTATACTCACAGAGCACCTGTAGCGTGTGAGTGCTGTTCAGGGAGTATTCTTTCACTTTGGGGTTGGAGGCGGTGCAGGTGAGGGCTCGGCCGTTGTCTCTCGGTGTAGGGAGGAGACGACCCCGGCCGATGGTCGTGTTCTGGTCCAGCGAAGACTGCAGAGGAGGGAGGCCGAGAGAGATTGTGAGGGACATTCATCTATATTCATGAACATTATGAAAAAAAACCTGTCTGTTAAAAAAGCGATACAGATTAGTTCACGGGTATATTAAATAAGATTCATCAGTACGGAAAGACCCACCTGAGCAGGCAGAGGCATGAGGCTGGAGGAATCGTGCAGCCGCCAGGAAAGGCTGGCGGTGGGGAGGGAGCCAACGGAGCGGCACATGAGGATGGCCTCGATGCCGGCGCGGAGAGGGGCGTCCAGTCCGTCCACCGTCACCTCCAGGGGCGGCACTGCAACGGGGTTTTGGTTAGGGGAACGAAATTACTGTAGCGCGCCATGCCATCGCCACCAACAACAACTTCCCAGTATACTTTCAAAGGGAGAGATAACACCCACCACTTTCCCAAGACGAATAGTATCTGTTCAAAGTCAAACTATGTATAATGAACATTTGGCAAAAGACACAATGCGGTTGCAAGTCGTGTTGAGCATTATAATAGGGCTACTATTAAAATTTTACATAAACCACTATCCATGGGGCGTTATGCATTTAACAAGAACATTAGGTGCTTCAAACATTTACTTAAATCAATATTACAACTATTTTACAGCTCCTGATCTCTCACACGTTCATTAAGTCGGTCATAGTTCATTGTTTGTATACTTGATGACGTTTTTGTGAATATTAAAGGAGCAATCTTCACACAAGTTTCGCCCATCTATCTATCGAAAAAAGACTTGCTGAGAGATAGCTCAGTCCCTACTGATTCATGTTGAATAAAGTTCGTTATTCATCCAGTCGCTATTCTGATTGATCTCAGGAGGAGTATTCGATGTACAAATGTCACAGTCGATTCTATTACCTGTCATTTTTCATAGGCACTCTTTCTCAGAAGACCCTGGGAAATTTATTAGAAGAAATATTGCTTTACGAATTGGACTTTAACCTTGAGTCATGCTAACCTTCTCACACCTGTTGGAGTGACATTGCATGACGCTGCCGCGGGCCCGTGAATGGGTTTGATGTGCATGTCGATCTCCTGACGAAGATTGCTGTATTATTCATCGCCGCATAAATATTTTCGATGATTGTTAAATATCATTCCACACTGAGCTGCAACCACACAGTGCCTGCAGGTTTTATATTTTTTTTCGATATTTCCGAATGACTTAATACCAAGTCGGTTATCCTGCGCCATAAAGACTACAGTGTTCTTACGTCTCCTTTATAAAAGGCAGAAAGGGATTCCCATCCCATCCTCTAATCGTAATCTGTGCGGCTAGCCAGAACTTTTATCTTTTTTTTATAAAATATTAATAAATGAATACTCAGCTTGGATGGTTCTTGGACGTCCGGGGGTCATTACCGTTATTTTTCCTTTCGCCGTTATTAACCATCGTAAGCGGTCGGAGATTAAAATGAATTTTGTCTTTAAGGATAAGAATTGGTCCACGAAAGCAACTGCGCGTGGTAAATTAAAGTCAGAGCTTAAATTGCTTCCTGCAAGAGAAAAGAAGTGCTTCGGTGAGCACGCAGTATTCCGACACTTTTAAAATGACCTAGTTAAGGTAGTTATATTTGCAACCTCACATGTTTTTTCTTGTATATTATATTTATCATATCATAAATGCAAACATATATATATATATATATATATATATATATATATATATATATATATGTGTGTGTGTGTGTGTGTGTGTGTGTGTGTGTGTGTGTGTGTGTGTGTGTGCACTGGGAAATTTAGGCATTAAAAAGTATGTTGTATGGCAAGAGCTTTTGAAAATTACACTAATTCAAAGATGGACGGACAAGGAACTTAAAAGCTGGTATGATATTGACGAAAGAGCTCTCTGTTGCTAGCAAATGGCTTTCTCTTTGACCGTTTATTTAAAACTGTGATCTTGGATGATATCGATCATAATTATAATGTTGAGAGAAGAGATATTATAGATTTCTCGAAATAGTTAAAGGCTAAGAGAAAAAATATATTTACACAAATAACTTCCATTCCTCTAATACGCTCAAAAACCTCTAGCTGTAAAATTTAGTAATGGATCAAGCTAGCTCCTTAAGATTTCGGCAAAAATAGAAAAAAAAAAAAGATTTGAAATGACTCGATTAGTAGCTTGCTACCTCCGTCATGACTGGGACTAAGATCCTGGAAATTCCAATTAGGACGCAGGTATAACTTGACAAAGCATATGAATATTTTCAAACAAATTGCATAACAAATGTCAGTTTATTAATTGCTATGTAATGGAACTTCTAAATTATTTGAAACCTATGCTTCGACTAGTCCAAGAACTTAACCTGAAGCCGAGAAATGAAGTAAATTACTCGAAAGATAATAAGGAAGAATAATGTGGGAGGAAGATGTATGGTTGGAACAGATTGGAAAGGGAGCAGAGACCACGACTGGGGATGGGAAAATGAAAGTAACAAGTATAAGAATAAAAAGATGGTGGGGGAAAAAAATAGGTAAAAAATATGCAAGCAAAACTGAAAACGGAATCGATGAAAGGCAAATAACAGAATGATGAAGACTTACTATAGTTATAACAAAGGCAAAAATAAGAGAAAAAACTGTAAAGAATGTTGAAGGACAACAGTTGAAAAGATGTCAGAAAAAGAAGAGAGAGAGACACTTACAGTACATGTCGATAGTGACGACGCGGACTTTCTCCTGCGTCAGGTTGGTGTTGGACGCGACGCACTTGATGTCGCGGCCATTGTCCTCACGCTGGAGGCCCGGGAGGTGCAGCGTCACGTCGACCACTCGCACGGCCTCGCCTCGCTCCGAGTGCGACTGGGCGCTGTAGTGCTGTGCCGAGGACGTCTCCAGAATCCTGTCGCCGTCCATCCACCGGACCACCGGCGGAGGGTGACCTGCAAGACCCGACCTGTCATACTATGGGCCGAAGGAAGTGTGTGAGGGGGGGAGAGGCATTCTGTGTCTGGGTCTCCGGGTCTGTTTAAGTTTGTGCATGTTCGTACAAATGTATATATGAATGTGCGTACCTCTGGCCTCAGAATAGACCTGTAGTCCGTCCATCCACCAAGCTATATCAAACGAATGACTGTCATTAGTCCCGAGTCACAATCGCCCCCGAACCCATACAGGAAATCCTCATCCCGATCGTGTGTGAGTCCCGCACTTCAGAAGGACCGAAGTCCTCTCATCCCGCCGGCCTCGGTGATTTCTCAGAGGCCATCGCGAAAGGGCGCCGCGGCTCAGTGCTCATTAGTGCCTCAATTATAGGATAACCCTTACGTGCATTTGTTATATCAAGTGCTGGCATTTAAGTCGTTTGAATAATGTCACATGTTTGAATATCTTTGTGTATCAAAAATTGTCGTAACGGAAATAAATGTAAGAAAATGTATATAATTTTTATTTCAACATAATTTTTCACAATTCTGTTTCGGGAATAAAATCAGTGTTGCTTTTACTACTTCTGCAATGAAACTATTGCAATTATGTTACCAATGCTACTTCTACAGCTGCCACTCCTACTAATGTATCTGCCGAGTTATCACTTTCACTGCTACTACTACTACTGCTCCAAGCTCCACTGTCACTCCTATTACTACCGTCACTACTCCCACAACTTCCTAGACTAATAAATCGAGCAAACCGTTCGAAACTTCAAAACCAACAACTTCAACCCCGTTCCTTGAGCAGAGACGCTAAAGGGAACTCAGAAGCTACCTCTTTCGAGTAACAACAATAACAACTACTCTCCCGAGGTCGAGCTAGGGAAGCAACACCTCTTAATTAATCACAGCTAATTAACGGCACTGAAGCAACGAAGCACTCACCTCCGTACGCCCGACACGACAGCATCACTCGGGAAAGCAGCTTGTAAGGACCCACGACCTTGCCGATCATGGTGCCGTAGGCATCGAAAATTTCCAGGTCCTGAATCTCCTCTGGAATGAAGGGAGCGGGGATGGTGAGCATAAGGATGATGGTTGGAATGGTGGTGATGATGGTGATGATAGTGAGGATAAGATGAGGAAGATGGTGATGATGATGATGATGATGATGATGATGATGATGATGATGATGATGATGATGATGAAAGAGAGAGCGAGAGAGAGAGAGAGAGAGAGAGAGAGAGAGAGAGAGAGAGAGAGAGAGAGAGAGAGAGAGAGAGAGAGAGAG
>NC_061830.1:27945645-27948145 GCF_019202785.1 Penaeus chinensis | reverse complement strand
TGGACTCGCGTAAAAAAATGTAAAATTATGTAAAATTGTGTAAAAGTTCGTCAGGCATTCTAATGCGAGTCATTAGTAAAGGTCCCCTAAAACAGTAGATTTCGATATTATGCACAACAGTGGTGCATGAATGGTATATGTATACTCTAACGTGTATGCAAAACGTAGTAATGGAAACATGATGAAAGACAAAGATTTGTGATGTGTATTGAGTGAAGTTTGCGAAACGCGTTTTATGCATACAAGCCTGCTATTCTGAGTGTAACGGCGTGAAACAATGAGAAGGTCGATTATGTCATACATATGCAGTGAATGGATTATGTGGACTTATGCAGTGTATGTAGTATGAAGAGATATTGTTTCAGGCAGAAACTGCAACACATGCAACTTTTAGAGAAAATATCTGGTCATTAATCGTACCCTGGAAAATGATATGTTGATTCTTACAATGCGGTGAAAATTTTGGGCTAAATAAATTCTGTGCAGTTGCTTTAGATTTCGGTATGTACTGTACTGTTTCTCATCGGTATGTATCATGATGTTGTCATACATAAGCAATGTTTAAAACATGTGGTATGTAACTTGCATATACACTGCCTTGAAAATGTAGACTGAAAACACTATAAAATATGAAACATTTGAAATGTATGGCTTATATAAAACCTACTATTCATATATAAAACTCAAGTAGAAATCAGACAAAGCAAGGAAGAGCTTCAATCCCTACAGATCTCTTTGGCTTTGGAACTGTGCTTCTGCTTCTAACCAGGACATATGTTCCAGCTTAACTCTACATAGTTCTATCTTGCAGCTTACCGAACGAGACAGGCGTTCAAGCTAATGCAATGTGACGAGATGTGTATGCTGTGCTCCTCTGTGTAGAGGTGTAATGGGTGCATTGTACGAGGGAGAGAAATGGGCTCAACGCTTTGTTCCTTGGCCGGACACACGCTGTAGATGAAGGCATCACATAAATGTTTAATGGACTGGGGCTGGACGTGTGTACTGCTCCAGATGCTTCTAACCGCATTGTACAATAATGCCTGTGTAGATCGAAACACGTAGGGGACTGACCAAGGGTCTCGTTGACACAGAACAGGACAATACAATATTAACGCACAGCACTGCAACACGCACACCAGTGCAGCGGATCTCGGCTTGGGTCACATACCCGGGCTTGTGTGCTTGTGTGTGCTAGCGTTCTTGGGGAAAATGCTTCGAAATTTGTCTTTCCTCTTTTCCACTTATACTCTATTTATGATTCGACTTCATTGTCTGTATGCATATCAATTTGTAGGACAAATGAGTATTTACACAGTGAAATCAAGTTTGCTCTTCTTACATTTTCTAGGTTCATCATATTTTGGAAAGCTGATGCAACCATAGGTTCGTAAATGTGCATGTCGCAGCGATGGAATATATGACTAGAGTAAGCGCACGCACAAAACACACACACACACACACACACACACGCACAAATACTCAAACCCACAAATGCTCACAAACAGACGCACACCCACATATGTATATATATATATATATATATATATATATATATAAACACACACACACACACACCTATAAAATAAATATGTATCAAAGACACGCACACACACACACACACACACACACACACATATATATTATGTATATATCAACACATGCGTGGGTGTTTCATATACAGTTTCTTTGCAGTCTTTCCTCTCCTTGTCTCATTCCTTCCCTCACTGCGACAACCAGCACTGATATACAAAAACTGCAGCTGACACATAAACTGTTCTCAGCATTAAAACACATAATGCAACAGGTCGGACACACATCACAGTGATATAGAAGACCACAACGCGAACTCTTTGCGATGGGGCACAAAACAATACGATACATTTACAGCTTTAATCTACTGAGACTGTTGTGGAATGGGTAAAAGCAGAAGGAAAAGGGAAGTGCGCTGTGTTCTCCGTCTACAAGACTATTCGGGAATGATTTATCTGTATTTTTCCACAAGGGAGCGAGCAGTTATGAAGATCCCATGATCCACAAACTGATGGGAAAGGATTACCGCGCTCCCTTCCCTTAAAGAACCTACATCTCGTACACCTCACGACAATGCACTGGTGTACAGAGATATACCCAGGCTCTGATACTCAATTCAGGTCAGGTGCAAGTCATATGGGCGAAAATAATTAAATAACGAAACAGGCTGTAATAAAGGCACCTGTCGAAACATATATAATCTAAATTACTATTTGAGTAGTTATAAAAAAAGAAGTTCATGCGTGTTGTAACAGAATCAGTTTATGTCAAGCCAGCCAGCCGGAAACCATAAATTCTGTGTTTGCAGATTGTACCTGCCAACTGTAACGTTTATGTCTGTTGATAAATACAAACTATACAGTGTGTTAGTTTTCTGCTGTTGTGTTCATGGGTATAAACATGATTCACTGTGTGTAGTGTACAGAATATATCTTCATTGTCTAAATTTCAGCAACGGCAACAGTAT